>NW_012267380.1:2401391-2418385 GCF_000151885.1 Dipodomys ordii
CTCAGATCACACACATATCCACTGCATGGGCCTCAGATCTCTCTCTCTCTCTCTCTCTCACACACACACACACACACACACATCGCACGGGCCTCAGATCTCTCTCTCTCACTCACAAACATACCCACTGCATCGGGCTCAGATCACACACACACACACACACACACACACACACACACACACTGGGTAGACACTACTGGAGAGCAGGTGCCAACACTGTATTTGCATCATTGAGGTCAAATGCAAGGGAGTAGTTTACACTATGGCAGCCAGGAGGCAGAGAGCAGGACACAGGAAAGCACAAGCCCCCTAACCTCCACCCCAATTCCTCCAACCAGGACCTAGACACATGTCCCCCACCTGCTTCCTCCAAACAGTCTCCAGGGATAAGACTCCGACCCACTTCCTCCAACAAGATTCCAAGGACACACCCCATGACCCGCCTCCTCCAACTTCCCATCACAGCCAATAATCCCAATTATGAATCTCCCAACAGACTAATACATTGGTCATGCCTTGGGTCCAATCCCAGATGGTCTGACTGTGGAAGCAGCACATGGACACACCCTGAGAGGCTTTGCTCATCCCCAAGGCCTCTCAGTCCAGGGCGCTGCCCAGGCAGTTTGACCATCCGTTCTCCTTGATGTCCACAGCATCCACACAAGCAATTGCACAACAAACCTTTGAAAACTGTGCTTGACAACCGTACTGCCTCAAAACTGACTTCTGCTCCAAGCATTCCATGTTTCCCATGCTCACAACACAGAAATGAGGATGTGCCGATAGGTAATAATGGTCCCTGAGCCAGAGTCCAGCAGCCTCCACCACGTGCAGAGAGCAGACCTGTGTCTGTGCCTTGCTCAGGCTGCAGGCTTTGAACACCAGAGTTGTGCCGAGCGCGGTGGATCCCACCTGCCATCTCAGCTACTCAGGAGGCTCAGACCTGGAGCACTGAGATTCCAGGCCAACCTGGACAGAAAAGTTGGCCAGACTCCATCTTCAATTAACAAGCACAAAAAGCAGGCCTAGAGACATGGCCTGAGCGGTAGAGCACCAGCTGTGATCCTGAAAGCTGAGTGAGTTTCCCAAGTCCCTGCATCATTTGTCACTTACAAACATTCATTATGAATCTTGGCAAAGGTAAAGTTTATAATTCGATGCGACAGGGCCCTAAGACTGTGTCTTCATTATCCCAGCAAAAAATGCTGCCTGACCAAGCAAAGAGGATAAACAAAATTTACACGGCTATGTTTAAGTAACTTAGGAGAGAAGAAGTGTGAGGGACTTTGGCAGTTTAATTGAGGGGATGAAAAGGATTCTAATTACCCACATGTCCCAGAGCTGCCATTTAAAAACACTTTTAGAAAGCCACAGTTGCAATTACCTTAGATAAACAAACAAACAATAAAACAACAAATAGACTATAGGGGAGATGCAGTAATAAAGACTCATTTCTCGAGAATGCCTAAACCATGAGCTATTTCTATCTAACCCAGGCTGGTCCTCTCTACAGCGTCTGACTTGGTATAGTTCAATTAAATATGTAGACAGCAAAAACAAGTCCTCTTTATGAATTTCAGTCACTCTTGTGGTAAGACAGAGCTGTGCCACGGAATGGCTGTATCTGGGGAGCATGTGGCAGCCAGGCCTAAGGGACAGTGGCCGTGAGCAGGCCAGGCCTAAGGACAAGTGGCCGTGAGCAGGCCAGGCCTAAGAGACAACATCTGCACCATCAGCCAGGGCTGTATAGAGGCTGACATCCTTGTCTTGGGCCCTGCTGTCCTTTGAAAGGAACCTTTGGGCACCTGGGGGAGGAGCCGGTCCCAGCCTGGTACACAGCCTCACTCCTGCTTCTGCTCTCTGCCCGCCCCTTGGCTGGACCACTTTTGCTCAGATTAGCAATTAGGGAGGATGCCAGCCTGGTCCCCATTTGGGTAAGCAGTTCTGGGAAGCAGAATGGCGGGCGCAGGAATCTTGTGTCTGGGCAAAGAAGGTCGTGTTGCACAGCCAGTGGCCCACCGGGGAGCAGGGGCTGTGCAGGAACAGCCAGCACCCGCCCTGCCAGCTGGGCCTCCCTCCAAAGCAATTAGCTGCTGGCAGGGTCTCTATTGTTTGGAGGGAAGGGGACTGCCCAAAGATATGTCTACAGACGGCAGCTGCTCCCAATGGTGGGGCTGCCACAGAGGGACACAGAGGCAGGAACTAAAGCAGGTGGTTCTTCCTTGTGCCACCAATTTGAAACAAGCCACACCAGATCCGTGGTCTCCCTCTTTAAAAGAATAAAAAGCTGAGTGGCAGTGGCTCACACCTTTAATCCTAGCTATGGGGTAGGGGTGGGGGGGCTGAGACCTGAGGATCATGGTTTAAGGCCAGCTCAGGCATGACGTATCTCCAATAAACCACTAAAATGCAGTGACTGAAGCTGTGGCTCAAATGGTAGAACATTCGCCTTGAGGTAAAAAAGCTCAAGGACAGAACCCAGGCCTTGAGTTCAAGCCCCGAGACTGGAGTGTGCATGCGCGTGCGCGCACACACGCACACACACACACACACACACACAGACACACAGACACACGAATAAAGCTTAATTTAAAAGTCAGTCATTATTCCCTCTGCCATCCATCTTCCCTGGTAGAACTCACATCCAATGCCTGTCAAGTTGACTCATGGGACATGCCTGTCTCTTGAAGTTTCCTGTCCTCAGCCCTAGGCTGCCCACTAACTTCCCTTCACCCCTCTTTGCCTCACTGGGTAGCCCCCTTTCTGGGAAAACCAGCCATCTTACCAAGAACAATCACATACAGTGAGGTAAGCCAAGCTCTGAGAAACACATGGTACATGTTTTCTCTCATATGTGGAAGCTAGATCTAAGATACACCAGGACCCGATGAATTATACACACATGTGAAACCATCGAAGGATGCTCCCAGGGGAGGAACACAAAGGTGCCACGCCGTGTGCCTCTGATCACACAAGATACTCACCAAAATGAACTCCAGGGAGTGGGAACAAGAGATTTTTTCCTTTGTGGCTGTTTTCTTGTCTGTTTTGTTTGTTTATTTATCTATCCTTGGGAGGACAAGGGGGGTTGCACAGAAATGGAGGGACTAAGGGTGAACAAATGCAGCAGGGGTACTCACTGGACACTATGTGGAGAATGAACTACACAACTCGTGGGTGGGGATGGGAGAGAAGAACTGGGAGTGAGGGAAGGGGTGACAGTGTCCAAAAAGAAATGGACTCTGTCCCTGACTGTAACTCCTCTGTACACCACTTTTATAATAACAAGGAAAAAATGATCAAAGGAAAAAGCAGCAGCCATCTTAACATTTGTGTATTTGAGATCTCCTCCTTCTCTCGCGTGGCTGCACCTTGGTGGCCTCTCACGTGTCTGCACCCCAGTGGCTTCTCCTTGGTGCTGGGAGCAGCCTTTGAGGACACCGTGTCTCCTGATGGCGAGTTTGGTTGGAGATCTGGAAAGGCCGTGCACACACGCCCCGCCCCCCGTGTCCATATCTAATGTCACCCATTAAGAAAGGGCCCAGGTTTGGCTCAAGGTCCCTCCTGGGATTTTATCAGTGACACTGGCTGCTCTGGTGTCACCTGAGGGAACAAAGCCCACACCAATAAAGCCCTTTTCCCAAGCCAGGCATCTGCCGAGACCCAGGAGAGAGGACGGGGTGTTGGTGAGCTCACAGGCGGTACAACTACAGGGGGCAGCTATGGGGCAGGCCCAGCCGGGCACTCCTGGGGTGTCCTGGGCAGACCTGCCACTGTGATGGGTACCTGGACACTGGAGAGGCATCTGGGCAGTGCCTCACGGGCCAGCACAAAGGAGAACTAAAGACACGGCCTCTACTGCACGCGTTCACCACATCCAGACACCATGCAGCAGTTGCCAGAGCCCGGGGAGATGGAGCAGGTGCAGGGGTGGGTCTGTGGCTCTGCCAGGGACCATTCGGATGTTTACAGCATCCCTAGTGGGCTGTACAAAATGGCCAAGGTGCAGATGGTGGGACTGCCCACAGGATGTGTGCACATCTGTCTTGTCATATTCCAGGTGATTCCTCAGGCCTTTGAGGGCCCTCAGGCCAGACACCACACCCCCTGGCAGCCCAGGGATGCCACCAGCTCTTCCCCTGCACAGAGGCTGAGGATGGGTCTGGGTGCATGGACTGCCACCTCTCCATGCACACAGGAGGAAAGGCCACAGAGCTGCTCCCCTCTGGGGCCAGCAAGGCTGAGCACTGAGCAGTAAGGGGCAGGGAGCAAAGTCTCGCCTGGCCCTGGCCAGCCCTCCCCTGGCCTCTGCAAGGGACACCAACATCACAGACAACAAAGCCAAGGCCATGAGGACTGGGAAGGCCACAGAGACGCTGCTAACTTTGAACTTTATTTTTTTTTTAAAACCAAACCAATAGTTAAAGCATGTATATTTTAAAGACAAGGTTAACTTCTAAAATGAGCAAGATATAATTTATGGCTTCCAGAACATGAAAGAAAAAGGGGTGAAGAAGGGAGGGAGTCACCTACTTGGTAGATAAGAATGTAATCTGTCCAGTAGCAAACAGAATACATGAAATAAAAACAGAACAAGTCAGTCTGAAAGCACCAAGAATCATACACGAGAGACAGACAAAGAGACAGGAGAGAATGGGTCACGCTTATCAAGCTTAAGACAAAGGAATCTGCTTGAAAGTTTTAAAATCCAGCTATGTCGCCAGATTACTGAAACAAACTCAAGGGAAATACATAGACATGCTGAACACAAACAGAATGGAACCATGTCTTATGTGTAAGACAGAGCTGATAAACCAAAGACAGTAGCTGGGGGAGATGGTAGGGAACAGGGAGCCATGGCTGACTTGCTAAGGAAAGTTCCACCAATTATTAAGCACAAGCAATTGGTCGAGGAATGTTTTTGACCTTCTGTGTGTAAATGTGAAAGGTGAGAATGCAGCAGACGTCCAGCCCGGTAGAATGAAGGTTGTGTCCTGTCAATGAAGGAAGGAAGGTCGTGTCAAGGGTGAGGGACTGCTTCCGGGTGACCAGACGCAGGACCCACTTACCCCCGAGCCTAGGGCAGACCCGCTCAAGCTTCCGTCAGGGCCACACCAGACGCAGCTGGCATGGCACCCCACATGCTGTCACCATACCTGAACACCCAAGGCAGGCTGCCATGGAGAAGGCAGGTTGGCACGGGGAAGAGAGAGTGGGTGCAAGTCCAGGCAGCCCCACCGGGGTCAGCCATAGCATGCGGGGCACGGCAAGATGCTATTGCACCCCAGAGTCGGGAACAGGGGTGGGGCATGGGGCAAGGTGGGATCACACACCAGAGCCGCGAGGGCAGGGGGGCAGATGGCACTTCTGTGACAACTTTGCGAGGAATGGCCCGGGAGGACTTGGGCTGCACAGAGGGCAGGTGTGACCGCAGTGCCTGGACAGTGCCTGGGCCAGAAGATCTGGGCTGGATGATCACTCCCAGCACAGGTGTGTGACAGCTGGTGTGGAGGCCCCTCACAGAGGATTTCATCCTAATCTCAGGCAGCAGAACGCCATGGTGTGAGGAGAACAGACGTCACTTGTGCCCAGGCTCCATGCTGTACATGAGTGCCATCTGCAGATGGTTTAGCGCAAGGCGGGCAGATGCATGTAAGCTATACAGGTGCTCTGTCATTTATGTGAGAGACAGGTGTGTGAACTTTGGGAGCCACGCTTTAAATCATTTATGCTAACCTAAGTAGGACATGGTGGCTCACGCCTGTAATCCTTGCTACTGGGAGGTGATGATGGGAGGACTGACGTTTGAGACCAGTCTGGAAAAATGTTAGCAGAACCCCCATCTCAACCAATGGAAGCTAGGCAGGGTGGTACACGTGAATCACAGTCCAGTCGGGCACCGGTGGTTCAAGCCTATAACCCTAGCTACTCAGGAGGCTGAGATCTGAGGGTTGTGGTTTGAAGACAATCCCAGGCAGAAAGGTCCCCGGGAGACTCTTATCTCCAATTAACCACTCAAAAACTGGAAGTGGCGCTGTGGCTCAAATGGTAGAGCGCTAGCCTTGAGCACAAAGAGTCTCAGGGAAAGCACCCAGGCCCTGGGGGGTCAAATGCCACAACTGACACACACACAAAAACAAAACCCCAAACTGGAAAGCAACTGACGGAGAAAAGGGCAGGTGATGTGTCTCCGGGGCACAAGGCCCTGGGCTCAAACCCAGTCTCCCCAAGAACAAATCTGTATTCACATACATCACCATGGATACAATACATCATTAAATGCGGTTTGAATAAAAACTAAAAGCTTAGCTCGCTACAGCATTACGCCACCTAAGTCAGGTTTTAGGACAAGGTCTGGTCTGACACTCCGTGTGGGGCGGGGAAGCAGGTGAAGGCTGCGATGGTCAAGGAAATCTGAGGTGGTGCTGATCGTGGTAAGCCTTGTGCACAGGTGCTATGCTGGGTAAAGCCACTTTTCCTGGGCGTGCTCAGTAGTCCTCCCCAGGGACGGTTCCAGGGCCTTGGCGTGGGTCACTGTGGGATGCCGCCCTGAGGCAGGTGACAAGAGGACAAGCTGAGACAGTGCTTTGATTGTGCTGTAAACAGTGCTGACTCAGCCTCCCCAGGGCTCTGGGCCGGGGCCAGGCCGTGAGTAACAGGCAGGGCCCTGCCGGACACAGGCACAGCTGGGCTTTGGTGCCCCGTTCGGGGATGGGGAGGGGCACGTGGCCAAAGGGAGCCCACCAGGTGGTGCCAGGAGGTGTCTATGCCTGGTGGGGAGGGAGGGACCAGGGCTGAAAACTCAGATCCTACAAAGCTGGGGTGACTGGGTCTGTCCTGGGGAGCCTTGGAGGGCTGGAGGAGAAGCGAGAGGGGGAGGGGAGCACTGACTTTGAGGGCAGAGGGGCCTGGGAAGGGGTCTGCAGGGAGACCCTCGTGGGTAACTTCTCAGGGGTCCTTCAGAGGGGGACTCAGTTCCATCTCTCGCCTTGAGGGCTTGCTCAGCTCTGTCTCTGGCCTCAGGGCAGATAAAAGTCTAAGCTGCCTGGGGGCCGCCTCTCTCTCAAGGTCTCCCAGAACAAAGACGCCTGGCCTCCATCCTTCCTCTTTTTCAGGGTCAGTGGATGCAGCTGGTGGTGGAGAAGGGTCTGGGCAGAGCCTGGGCAGAGTGGGGCCTGGGCGGGGGGGCTCAGGGCTCAGCGTGCAGGGAGCCAGGGTAGGCAAGCGCAGGTAGCCAGCACCAAACATCCATGGCACATAGGAGCAGGAGCGCCTGGTGAGGACAGACAGTGTGGTGTGGCCCCACGGGGCAGATGCAGAGGCCCCTCCTGTGCCCAGCCATGCAACAGCTCCACACAGTCCTGTCAGCCCTGTGAGGGGCACAGCACAGCCCTCAAGCTAAAGATGGGGACAGGGAGCAAAGGAAAGGAAAAACTCAGTCAGTGTCATGGCACACATCTGTAATCCCAGTTAGGAGGAAGGCCTGGGCGAAGGCACCCTCTAAGGCCAACCCCAACAAGAATGCGTTTGAGACCCATCTGAAAAACTACAAAAGCAAAAAGGGCTTGGGGCCTGGCTCATGTGGTAGAGCACCTGCCTAGCAAGCACAAAGTCAGGGGTTCAAAACCCAGTAGCACCCAAGAAAAGCAAGAGTGGGGCCCCACCCCAGGCACAGCAGGCTGACAGGAGCTAGGGAGCCCATGGTGCAGGTGACTGTGGCTGTAACTACGCGGTGGGGGCGGACCAGGGACCAGCCCCTGGCCCTGACATCAAACATCAACTCACAGACTCTACCAGAAAACGTGGGGCGCCCAGAGAACAGCTGCCCTCACCTAGTGTCCCACAGCTGACATGCCTCGAGCCCTCAGCACTCCACAGTGGACATGTCTGTAAAAGCCAAGGACCCAGGGGTTCAGAGAGACACAGCAGAGGGCCGACAGTCACACAGCAAGGAGAGGCAGAGTGGAGAGTCCTGTGCAGGGCTGGCCGGGTGGGAGCACTGGCTCCAGGTCCAGCCAGATGCCTTGCAACTTCCCAGAATACACACAGCATAAGTTTTGTTGTTGTTGTTGTTGTTTAATAAGAAAATGTCAGTGCCGCTGGCCCAGGACGCTGAGATCTGAGGATCAAAGCCAGCCTGGGCAGGAAAGTCCATGAGACTCTTATCTCCAATTAACCACCAGAAAACTGGAGGTAGCACTGTGGCTCAAGTGGTAGAGTTTCTTGCCTTGAGCTGAAGAGCATAGGGACAGCATCCAGGCCTAGAATTCAAGACCCAAGATGAACAAAAAAAGAAGGAAAGAAAGGAAGAAAGGAAAAAAGGAGGAAAGGAGGAAAGGAAGGAAGGAAGAAAGGAAGGAAGAAAGGAAGGAAGGAAGGAAGGAAGGAAGGAAGGAAGGAAGGAAGGGGGAAGGAAGGAGGGAGGGAGGGAGGGAGGGAGAGAAGGAAGGAGGGAAGGAAGAAAAGAAAAGGAAAGGAAAGAAGGAAAGGAAAAAGAAAATAATGAGTATCTCATGGGAACTGAAGACGAGAGAAGGCAGAGGTCAAATCTGGAAGACATCCATTGGTATATGTACCTGGGGATGGAGGGAGAAGAACACACCACATCCACGCTCCAAGCCGTGCGAAGGGGGATCTGGGCCTGCGCCCCCCACGCTCTCCATGGCCTGGGAAAGCAATACAAAGACCCCTTCTACCCAACAGGTGCTGCAAATAATAAAGACACACTGCCGGTGTCAGGCAGGTTGTGAAAACAGGTTCTCCACAAAGAAAGGATCAGGCTGCCTTCCAAGTTCCCTTCCACAAAGAAGAAAACAACAGCAGTTACCTAAGAGGAGCCGACAAAATGCGCAGAGCAAGGGCACCCCTGCGCCCTCGGAACAGCTCACTCAGAGGCAGGGAGCCCCTGAGCTGCTTATCTGTGGCATGGACAACAGAGTTAGAAGGTCATATCTATAAAGGACTTGCTTAGACCACTTTCCTAGAAACATATATCATGTCTTCCCTTTTCCTTTAAGCATACACACACACACACACACACACACACACACACACACACACACACACACACACACACACACATGGAGTTGTGGCTGAGTGATGACCAAGCCGAGGGGGGGAGCCGGATGAACTGAGCCCCGCCCTGCCCCGCCCCCTTCTGGTAGTGACTCCCTTGCAGCTAGGATTCAGTCCAGGGTGGGCTGTGGCTAAGCAGGTGAAGGGAAAACTTGCTAGGAGGCTCCTGAGAAAGAACTGGTTTGATGAAAAAGAGAAGCAAGAAAGATGTCTGGCGTCCACCTGAACGCCACTCCGAACCATCCTGGTGTTCCGAGCTGGACTCTAAAGGGGAGAAGAGGAAGATTATTTGCTGCCTGTACCAAATGGGCCTAGTGTTGCCAGGAAAAGAGCATGCTGAGAGGAGGCTATTGGACTAACGTAATTCATTCTTTTTACTAGCAAAAAAAAAAACCCACCCCAATTTGAAAAATCTGGGGTGGTGACCGCCAGATGAAGGCTGTCATTCCCAGATTCCATGGCTGGCTTCATGGCTTGGGCCAGCCACAGGGCAAACTCCTGCTCCACGGAAGACCACCCTCCACCCTACCCCCGCCTCATTCCCACTCCTCCCCTCTGGGAACTCTGGGAACCTAAAATACAGACCACACCTGGGCTGAGTTCACAGGTCACCTCAATCCCTCCTCTCCACATTCCTGGAGAAGGTGCACTGCCCAGCAAGGCCCCCGCCATTCCAGCCTGCCCACAACCTACAGAGCCACGAAGTGCCTCGTTCATCACCCACTGATTAAATGCACTCTCTCCCTCTCTCTCTCTCTCTCTCTCTCCTTCTCCCCCCTCTCCCTCTCCATTTCCCACTTGATATAAACTCCAAAACAGCAGTGGTTTTGTGCCCTAACCCCATCTCCACATCCTACTAGACAAGAGCCCCCAACAGCAAGGCAGATGGGTCAGTCAGACATGCAGACACAGAGACAAAGGAAAACGGTACAGAGAGGATGGGCCAGAGGCACCAAAGGTAGGGGAGGACAGAATGTGACTCTGAGGTCCAGCAACTGTCACAGACTCAATACTGGCCCAGGGGACAATTCCATCCCACAGAACCTCACCCACAGTTCCATCCCAAGGAGCCCCACATGTGGAGACAGAAAACATAGATTTATAAGGTCATACAAGGCGGGTCCACACTGAACCTCGGGTAGTAACTGGCAGAACCAAGGAGTTAAGGTGAGGGCTTAAGCCAAGTCCTCTGTAATGTCTTCCCAGGCCAATGGACTGAAGACAGGGAACTGCCACAATTAGACCATAGTATCAAAATCATTTAATTAATCAAAAGCTCGATAAAAGAATCATTTAACAGGAGAATTTATTAATAGTTAAGAAAAAAACACACAGAGACAGGAAATAAGAATGAGAGCAGAAAACACCAGAACAGAAAATTAGATGGGGGGGGGCAGAAAATACTCACAAAACAGAGGAGAATATTTTTTGCCTAAAATCACTAAAATAGACAGCCATCTGGTGTATCCAATTAATGAAAAACGAGGAAACACAAAAGTGACAATTAAGAGAAGCAATAGCATCGAGAAGCGAGTGCTATTGTTTTAAATGGGGACTGGGACTTAGGCCTAACACACTCACTCAGCTTTCTCAAAGCTGGCGCTCTACCACTTGAACCACAGCCCCACTCCCAGCTTTCTGGTGGTTCAGTCGGAAGTAAGAGTCTCTCACATTTATCTGCCTGAGCTGGTCTTCTAAACTGAGTCCTAGGATCTCAGCTTCTGGAGTTCAGATAGATTACAGGTGTGAGTCACTGGTGCCCAGCAGGTTAAGTAATTTTGAGGGATGAGTGCCATTCTTGAAGACAATGGAAATTTCCAAAACAGACTTTAAAAAAAGAAAAAAGCAATTAAATTTTAGCATTGACAAAAGCATTATCTCAAAAAGGAAACCAAGTCTGCCAGCACATCAAAGTGGTCCACAAGGAAGTCTGCTTAGATTCCGACTGGCGATCTCCATGCTGCAGATCACAGGTGAGTATAGATCATAGCATGTGACATAAAGTTCATACGCGGGTTTTATCACGCCAGGATGACTAAGGGTGACACTCACACAGTGCCACTTGTAATTCATGAATATGCATGAAAAAATCAAAATGGCAAATCAAATTTAGAAATTGCATTATAAATTCAAATTACATTGAGAAAATGACCTGTCAGGACAACTAATATTAGTTCTAGGACTGTGGAAAAAATTATTTAATCTTAGGAAATGTATGAAGCACTGCATCATATCAACAAGCCAAAACAAAAAGAGCCACGTGATCCTCTCATTACAGATTCAAAGGGTATTTGATAAGAGCTATCATATCTGCTCATGATTTTAAAAAGATTACTGGAGAAGAGTCCGTTCCTAACAACGAATATCTAATAGATGTTGAGCAACAGGCAGGCCTCAGCCAACACAGAAGGAACTAAGGGATGCATTTCCAGGAGGAAGAAAGGAAATCACACAATTTATAGACACCGCAAACAGAGCACCCAAGAGAAACAACTGAGAAAATCCATGACTGGGCTGGAGGCATGGCTCTAGAGGCAGAAGATCTGCCTAGCAAGAGGTTCTGAGTGAAAACTCCAAAAGTAACACACACACACACACACACACACGCACACACACACACACGGATCCATGCCTGCTCTCTCTGTGACTCTGAAGTTCTCACCTAAACACAAGGTCCTGAATCATGGGATCCCTTGTCCTACCTTTCTCCTCTTCTAACCTTTCAACTCAGACCAGACATCACGCCACAGAGGTAGCCGTGAATTGACTTAAAAGGGATTTCAAAAAATGACTTCGAATTCCTTTCTGCTTGAACCATGAGTCAGGCATTCTTTTTTTTTTGGGGGGTCCGGTCATGGGGCCTGAACTCTGGGCCTGGGCGCTGTCCCTCAGCTCTTCAGCTCAAGGCTAGCGCTCTACCACTTGAGCCACAGCGCCACTTCCGGCTTTTTTCTTTTTGTTTATGAAGAAATTGAACCCAGGGCCTCATGCATGCAAGGCAAGCACTCTACCACTGAGCCACCTTCCCAACCCCAATGAGTCAGCCCCAATGAGTAATGCCTGAGCACCCAGCACAGTGCCTGGAAATCCCCGGCCGCCATCCACTGCAGCCTGGCTAGTGCCCCTCGGAATCTGGGCTCCATCTGCAGCCCAGGACCAGCACAGCGGCCTCAACATGACAGCTCCAGTGATGCCGCCTCCTCTGGTCGCTGGAGGTGATGATTAATTCTGACTTTATACCGCTTGGTGCCACATCAACTTTCTGCCTGTCTGTAAACAATGGGTGTCTGTACTAGAAATGACTCTGCTCACACTTTATTTGCCATCAGAGCAACTGATTTGCAATGTGATTTTGTTAGAGATTTTTGTCTACCTGATTGAGTAATAGTACAACAAAACATACTACTTAGAGGAATTTCAAAAAATACAAAGTAAAAAGAAAAAACATCACACTGACTTTTACTCCTGTCAGTAATAACAAGGACTGTCAGACCTATTGTAAGTTCTATTTCTTTCTCTCTATGAATATAAATGGTATGGATTAGATGAATATAAATGCATGTAAAGGGAAGCATAATAAATGAATACATAATAGATATAGTGCCGCCATGTAATTATACCATAAATTTAATCTTGACTTTCCTGCTGACTTTGAAGGAAAACATTATTTTAAATAATGGTACAATACCCATTTTTTCTATACCTCTGACTGATTTTTACATGACAAATTCCTAGACACAGAGCTGTTCTTAATTGCATGGTACAAATACACAGCAGTTGTGGCTTAACATCACCCAGTAGTTTTAGGGAAGTCACACAACTTACATCCATAGCAGCTCTACACAAGGGTGCCAGCTCCTCTCAACCTCAACAGCAGAGAATGGACAAGAAAATCTGTGAAAGGGCACAGGTTAGGTCAAGACAACAAACAGACAAGGTTGTGTCTAATTGGCTGGATGACTAGCTGGGCTGTAGCTGATTGGCCAGATGACTGGCTAAGCCATAACTGATGGGCTGATTACTAGCTAGGCTGTAGTTGATTGGCTAGATAGTTGGCTAGGTGTACCTAACTGGCTAGGCTGTAACTGATTGGCTGGATGACTGGCTAGGCTGTCATCAATGAGATTGTTTTCTAGGTCACATTTTCATTTCCTATAAATGTTAAGTCACATGATAGGTCAGAGTTGTCATATCCTGCACTGGTTCCGGAAGCTTCCAGATTCATGAATCAAGTTGCTCCTTTGATTTCTTCACTCAAATGAACTATTAAAATTGGTCAGAGGAATTTGCTTTTTGTAGCATAGTGAGTTATTATTTTCTTATAGGAGTAAAATACTATCTACTTATTTTTTTCATTTAGCATCTCTTAGATTTGTGCATCATGTAACTCTTTTGATTTGTGTATGGAAAGTATCCCTCTCAGAGTTCAAGTGTACCTTATCCCTCTTCTCTATTGTCATGCTCAGATTGTTCTCAACTTTAGTGAGCCTCTCTCTGTTCTCCGGGGGACTGAGGAGATCCTGTCCACTGGAATTTCTGAATCAGCAGATCTAGGGTAGGGCCTGGGAATCTGCATTTCTAACATTTCCCATGGGACCGCACTTTTAGAACCACTTTGAGAACTCAAGGCCTTGCATTTGCTAGGCAGGCTCTCCAATGTGAGCCAAAACCCCAGCTTTTCTTGCTTTTAGGATTTTTCAAAAAGCATGCCACATTGATGCTCAGACAGCCTGACATCCAAAATTCTCTTATTTTATGCTTCCTGCATGGCTTGGATGGCAGGCACGCACCTCAGTGTCCAGTTGCTGATTGAATGGGAGTCTTGTTCATGTTTTTGCCCAGGCTGGTCTCCAACTGCAATCCTCCCACGTAGCTTGGATCACAGGTGTGAACTTGGCATTTCACTCTTGGTCAGATCACTCTGGGAATCAGGATGAGCTCCCTGGCTGTCAGTGGTCTCTAAGCCCCATTAGATTAGAACAGTGAGCACCAGTTTGGATCCAGAACTCTGGCAGACTGGCATATTGACAAAATATTGCAAGAGAAGAAGTCTGCTGACACCAGCTGTGATGTGTGGAGCATCTGCTCCTACAGAACAACTGACCCTTAAAATAAAAACTAGATGTAAAACATCAGCCAGGCGCCAGTGGCTCACACCTGTTATCCCAGTCTGCAGGAGCATCACAGCCCAAGGACACCACAGGCAAGGAAGCTTAAGAAATGCAAAAAAGAGCTGGGAGCGTGGCTCAAATGGTACAGCACTTCCTGAGTATGTGCAGGGCCCTGAATTCAAACCCCAGAACGACCAGGAAGTGTTGAGCGGTCCCCGGGAACAGCAGTATCACCTGTGACCCTCATCATCATCCTTTCCATGGTCATCTGCAGGTGTCTGACCATCTCCTGTGTACTGGCCCACTAGTGGAGGGGGAGTGGACAGCCCTCGGGGAGCAGAGCACGTCTGTGGCTGGATGACCAGGGTGGAAGCAAGTCAATCTGGCAAAGAGATCTGGATCTGGACACAGCTGTGGACGAGGGAATGAGGGACTGCACCCTACCCCTTTTAGAGGAGAGTTTAGCAGATGTGCCCACTGCCTCTAATATCCCCGGGTCAGGCTGACCTCCCAGGATCCTCTCACTGTACAGCCACTGTCTGAAGTCTGCAGACTCGTTGCAGGACGTGAGGACAAGGAGGAGGCTGTGTGAACGGCGGCCTGGTGGGCTTGAACAGCACTTTCCTCTGCCACTGTGGCCTCCACGGGGCTGTGAGGCTCGTGGCGAGGTTCTGGGGTATGTGGCTCATGGTGTGGGGTACAGGGCAGGGATGTCTGAGGAGCATGCATCTCAGCAGGTCTGCCACTCAGGGACAACGCTGTGTCCACAGGACATGGGGAAGTGACTTCTGCAGCCAGGTGGGCGAGGTGACCACGGCCCCTGCTGGCCTCTCGTGGGTCATTCGCCGGGAGGGAGGGAAGCCGCCATCTTAGGAGGACACAGAATCAGCGATGTGGAGACGTCCCAGAGCTGGGACCCGAGGACCCTTGTCCTGCCAGGGGAGCAGGGCCGCCTGCAGCCCACCCTCCAGGCCTGCCCTCAGACAACCACGAGCCTGCAGCCGCCCTCACAGGGGCAGCGCCTCCCTGCCAAAGCTGTTTGGACTTCCTGCCCTGGGCCCCGTGGGGACTATGGGCTCTGCAGCCCTGGTTTTCCATGATGTGAAGCTCGGGTGCACATCACAATCACACCGTCCAGGTGCATGGGCCTGCCTGTCTCCATGGCAACCTGGCCTCGTCCCTGGAGAGAGATCCCGCAGGTGTCTCTCGCCAGAAAGCAGAACCTGCTGATGACCCTCAGACCCCAGCCAGGCATCCCAAGGCAGGGCAGCTTCCTCCCCGACTCCCTCAGCTCCAGTGGGAAACCGACATGTGTGTGTGCACGTGTGGGCCTGTCTGTCCCTCCACTCTTCCTTGTTCATCCAGCCCCCTCTGTGACTTCCTCCCACCTTTGACTTCAACCTCCAGCCCCGGCCTCCAGCCAGGGTCCCCGCCCCACCCGCCTGGCCATCCAGCTCTGGCAGTCAGCCTTCACCAGGCCCAGTTTAGAATTCAGGTCTGCAAAGTCCTGTCTGCCTCCCTGTGATCTCATGTCTGACCACAACCACAAGGTAGGAAGGCAGGAGCTGGTGTCGTCCTCTGTGCTTTCCTTGGTGCATGGAGCTGTGGGTCTCCCTCCCCAGACACCCCAGGTCTTTGCACCCTGGCTTGGGTCTGTGGTTATTGTTGTATTGTAAGTTCTTACTCAATATTTACTGATGACCTACACGCACAAGATAAGAGATTCAAGTCCATCGCAGCCCTTAGCTAGGGCGGAGAAGCGCCTTTGTGGAAGACCAGAAACACACCAAGCAGTTAAGGAGACCATGCCAAGTCCAGGGTCCCAGATGCCCAGGCGGTAATACATCTAACTCCACATCAGCAATAGGCTTCATAAACCACCCGCTCTGTTCCACAGCTGGGAAACACGAGTCACGTCTTAGCATGAGGGAGTGGTCATCATTCTAATCATTACAACGCAGAGAGGCTACAGGACAGAAAGAGAGTGCTGCCGATAAAACCTAATGCCACCCAAGGACAGAGTCCCGGCAGAGCCAAGCGCTTGGCCGCCATGCACCTCCACCAGGGCCTCCGGGCCCCAGGCCCGGTCCACCTTCATGGCATGCTGGGCCCCAGGCATGGGGACTCAGATGTGGGAATCACGTGTCCCAGACGCAAGCCAGAAGGGGAGAACGTGGGGAGGCAAGCCACTCTCCGGACCTTACATGGGCCTGCAGCTGTCTAGCTCAAAGGAGGCAGCCCGGGCCTGGGCTTGGACATGCAGCTCAACGGATGAGGGTAAGTCTGGCTCAAGAGCGCCCAGCATGAACCTTGTACAGGTATACAGCTTCCTCAGCCATCCCCAGCTGTCCGGACACACGTGCCCATGAAGTAGCCTCATGGAGGAAGCGCGCGCTCGCTCACCTGCCAGAAGATGCTGTCTATTGTGTTGCCCAGGAAACCATCGCGACCTTCCGAGGACACCAGCTTGGGCCCGAGGATCGTCATGAACTCATCGAAGTCCACCTGGCCATCGCCTGCAGGGAGAGGAAGGGAGCATGAGGGGCGGCGCAGGCGCTGAGCCCCGACCTGCTGCACCCCCTGCAGCGCAGCCCTGCACTCTCCTCCTGGTCCCAGAAGGAGAGAAAGCCTAGCATCATTGAAAATTGCCAGCATGAATGTCCTTCGGCTAGACTGGAGTCTGTGCTCAGGACTTCTTGCTTGCTAGGCTGGCGCCACCCCAGCTGAGCCAGGCCTCCAGGCCACCTCGGTTTATGTAGCTTCTCAGACAGGGCCGACTAGCCATGTGGTGGTGGGTGGAGTGGGGGG
>NW_012267380.1:2418517-2500444 GCF_000151885.1 Dipodomys ordii
GGGGTGGCAGGGGGTGGGTGGGGTGAGGGGTGGCATTCACGTCTGATCCAGAGTACCACAAAAAAAAAATTACTTTTAATGAACTGGCATATAGCATCTGCCATACATTTTCAGTATTTTTCAGCTGGCATGCCATTCCTAACGCAACGTGAATACTATTTAGATCACGTGTTTGGTTGCTCAGTGGAAGAGCAACCTTGTCTTGGTGTTGTGGAGCTGGGAGCAAGTGCAGGCGCTCTACCACCCAAGCCACACCTCCAGCCGTCGTGTCTTCATCTGAACTTGCTTGAGTCTCAGGATGCAGAGCCCTGAGGGCTGAGGGCTGATGTATCCACAGCTTCAGTTGCTGTTCCACAGGTAAGGAAATGGAAGCACAGAGCGGGTGCGTGGGATACAGAAACTCACGGAGACGCTGGTCACTGAATTTCTGTCTGGAATGATCTCCCCTGGCCCTGGTATTCCTGCACAGAGAGCGCTCTAGCTGCCTGCCAGCTGCCGGGTATTGACACCAATTAAATCTAAATTGCTCTTGCCGGTGTAGCTGTTGGGTCTCAGGTCAGCCACTAGAGATCTTACTTAACCATTTAAACAGTAATAATAGAAACCGGGTTTGGTGGTGCCAGCCACACAAGAGGCAGAGAGAAGAAGATCACGGCCTGAGGCCAGCCTGGGGAAAGTTAGGGCAACCTGCCTGAAGCAAAAACAAACAGAAGGCAGAGGGCTGGAGGTGCGGCTCAGGTGCTAGAGTGCTGCCCAGGGCTGCCCCCTCCTCCCCCCGCCAAAAAATATAACGAGTAATAAGAAGCGCTTATGTAAGGCTGGGGAGGCGCCAGGCACCGAGCTCGGGGCCTCCAGGGCAGCACACTGCTATCCCACCCCAACGCCACCATTTCCTCCTCCCACACCACCTTCTCCAGAAACAAGAATTTAAGGTCCCACAGAGAGCGCCTGGCAGAGCTGGTGCCCAGCTCACACTATGGGAAGCCCCATAGTGTGAGACCCCAGACCCCACCATGTACTCCAAGACCCCAGCACACACCCCAGGCCCCCCAGCACACACTCCAACCTCCCCAGCACACACTCCTGCCCTGCTGCACACACTCCAGGTCCCTAGCACATAGCCCTGGTGCAGGTTCCTCTTCCTTCCCAAACTCTGTCAGCTGTCCTGCGTTTTCCTATCTGAGCTAGAGGGGGGCATCCAGTGGGAGGTCAGCTGGGGGAGAGGGACACTGCAGAGCGTGGGAGCTTTGGGGAGCTGGCCACAAGCTCCCCACAACACCAGCTAACCCCCTCAGCATCGTCTCTCATTCTCACAGATGGTTTTTTTCTTCCCCATAGCTCCTGCCACCAGAGAAGGAATGGGTCTGGGTATAATGAATTTCCGAGTCCCCTAAGGACAAAGGCAGAAGCTTCCAGACCGCTGCCCGGCCTGGAGTACGGAATGACTTTTAATTGCACAAATTTCATTTCGCGAAATTGTTTTCTGAATCCTGAGCAGGAACATCACTGCAGAAAGAGTGGGATCCACTCCAAGCAGCCCAGGCCCCTGGCCCTCCCCAGGCGGCCAAACACTGCCATCCACTTAGCAAGCAGCATGAGGCCTGAGGCCTGCCTGCCCAGGATCGCATCTCCCCCCTATATCTCCCCCCTCCCCACCATGGGAGTGGAGAGAGTGAACTTGAAGCAGGGCAGGAAGCTGCAGGAGGGCCTAGATCAGATCGTACAACACTCATCAAGACCAACCTGATAAAACTGTCCCAAAGAGGTGACATAATCATTAAGAAATCACTGCAGAATGAAAGGAATGAACCAAAAATGAGCACTTAGGGGAGCAGGGGCACGTTTTAAGGGAAAGAAAAAAGTCTGTATGACTCTCTCTCTCTCTCTCTCTCATGATCAGCTGACTAAATCCTAGGTGCACAGTGACCCAGGGGAGGGGGCGTGCACAGAGAGGCAGCCAGGAGGCCCAGGTGACAGGTGAGCCAGGCCTCCGGAAGCTGCTCCCCTGCATCAGGGGAAGCCTGGGCCTGGTTGGGGCTGAGCCCCGCAGAGGCTGAGCTGCAGCCATCTGCAAAGAGCCTTTAAAGGAGGGCAGGGGTCTAACACCTGGAAAGGGAGACAGGTAAGCGACACTCCCTTCGACCAGATGTGTGATTACGTGGTTACACCCCAGCTCCAGGGAAGCCCATGAAGACAAAAGGCCTGTGACAGCTGGACGCCGGGACACCAGGACATCAGGACGTCAGGCCCAGCTGTGTGGGCTCTGGGCAAGGAAGTCAGGCACCTGCCCCCTCCCCAGGTTCCCTTCCCATGTCGTGGTCACTGCACCTCACCCTGAGGGCCCAGCCCAGCTGACATACAGCAGACATCCTAGCAGCTGCCAGTCTGTGCCGGCCAGGGTAGGGCATCCAGCCCCTTCTGCAAGTCCTCTAAACAGGGGAGACTGAGGCACCCGGGTTACATATGCTGAGTGGTGCCTCATTTCACACAGTGCCCCCTGAGCAGGGCTCCAAGCTCCCTCTCCACACAAGGAGTACAGGGAAGCGGCGAGGGGGTCTGTCCTTCCTTGGTCCTCCATCCTTGGTCCTCCCATCCAGCATCCTCTGAGCACTCATTACATAGCAGAAACTGCTACCAGATGCTCGCTCAGCAACTGGAACCGTCTAAGAACTCCCATGGGAAGAGAAGACAGCCCACTATCTCCATGCTTGCTGGCACTGGGGATCACAGTTCAAAGCCAGCGGGGCAGGAAAAGTCTGTGAGACTCTTATCTCCAATAAACCACTCAGAAAACCGGAAGTAGTTCTGTGGCTCAAGTGGTAGAGCACTAGCCTTGAGCTAAAGAGCTGAAGGACAGCTCTCAGGCCCAGAGTTCAAGCCCCAGGACCAACAAAAAAGAAAAGAAACCTTGCCTGGTTGTGGAGGAAATGTTGCAACCCCAAAAGCTCCCCCTAGAGCCCGAAGGGGCTTAAGAGCCCCCGGTTTGGTGCTGGTGAGCTCTGAAGCCCACTGAGGCTCTAATGAACGCAGGGATGCGGGTGGCTCCAGGGACTCCCAGGGGGCAGGGCCGGGGCACCTGCAGGAGCTGACAAAGGCAGCGTCAGCTTGAGTTCACGGCAGCAAACTGCATTTCGCATGGCTGTCCACGAATGTTTATCCAAAGCCACTGTGTGACAGCCATTGTGCTGGGCTCGGGTGTCTGGAGGGAAACTGAGCCAGGAGGACAGACATGGAAGGCCTTGAGCCTGTGTCTGTTACCGAGGGGGCGCTGCAGCAGGGGGCAGTGGGGTGGAGCAGGGTGGACTCCATCTCCAAGGGGAGCCCGGCACCAAGGTGTTTGCAGCACCCACAAACGCAGGAGCTCCGCCCGTCTCTTCACACAACTTTCCAGTGCACACACTTAAGTGTGTTGTGAGGACCATGTGAGGCCATGATGCAGTCTCCATATAATATAGTGAGCAAACCACACAGAGGGCAGGGAGAAAGAACAGGAAGGAAAGGTGGGGGGCAGGAAGGAAGGGCAGGAAGGAAGAACAGGGGGGCAGGAAGGAAGGGCAGGAGGGCAGGAAGGAAGGATAAGAAGGAAGGGCAGGAAGGAAGGGGAGGGGCAGGAAGGAAGGGAAGGGGCAGGAAGGAAGGGGAGGGGCAGGAAGGAAGGGGAGGGGCAGGAAGAGACTGCTGAGGCCTGGGCTTGCTTCCATCTAAACACTGGGAACATTTCTCATATACATGTCTCCTTATTCACCTCCTCTGATGTCACTTCATGATCACAGCCAGGCTCCAGTGGCTCACATCTGTAATCCCAGTGACTCACGAGGCTGAGATCTGAGGCAGCCCTGGCAGACAAATCTGAGAGACTCATCTCTAATTAACTAGCAAAAAGCTAGAAGTGGAGCTGTGGCTCAAGAGGTAGAGCACCAGCCTTGAGTAAAAAAGCTTAAGTTCAAGTCCTAGCACCAGCCCCCAAAAAGGGGGGGGGAGAGGATTTCTCTGGAAAAAAAAAACAACCAACTATATAATCTATAAATGAATGACAAATCTAATCCCGAAAGATCCAATTAAAATGCAATCACCAAATGTAAAAATTAAGATTAATTATGATTTTATATAACTGAAAGCTAAACATTTTTAATTTTTTGTGAAAGTAGTGGTCTTTAAAAAAAAAAGGTAGGGCTGGGAAGGTGGCTCAGTGATAGAGCACTTGCCTTGCATGCATGAGGTCCTGGGTTCGATTCCCCAGCACCACATAAGCAAAAAGAAAAAAAGCTGGAAGTGGCACTGTGGCTCCAGTGGTAGAGCGCTCGCCTTGAGCTGAAGAGCTGAGGGACAGCGCCCAGACCCAGAGTTCAGGCTCCACGACCACACACCCCCACCCTCCACAAAAAGGTAATTCATCATTTTAAGTAAAGCTAGAAAGCAAAGGAATCAGACTTAGTAGACTAAAATGCAATTTTCTGAAACGACCAACAAAGTTCTCGAATGAGGGGGTAGAAATCATGTGACTTTTCCCTGTTGCTGAGTGGCGGAATGGGTGTGGTTCCTGGATGAGGACAGCGTGGAGACAAGGTGACAGATCCCAAAATACACAACAAGAAAACTGCTGACACACCTCCCCAGCACAGAGGATGAGCCAGACTTTAAATATGCAACAAGAATAGCTTCCGGCAGCCAGGTACATAGACCACTCCAGGACTCAAACTCACCTTAATACTACAACAGCCAATTAGCACAATGAATCAAACCAACACAGGCTGCATCTCGGGCCATCTCTCACAGGAGGAAGAGAACCTCTCTCCCCGGACTGACCTCAGGGCACACGGATAAGCTTGTTCTCCAGCTCCTCCAGGCAGGAGTCTGGCCCAGGGAGAACTTCTATGGGACAAAGGGTACCCATGGGTGCATCTTGCCTACTCCACGCTTGTCTCAACGCACAGCTTCACCTATGAACGTGACTGCGGAGTGGAAGGAAACAGGCCCGCTGCCACTTGGAGCACAGCCACGGCCTGGCTGGAGCACAGAAACACCTCCACCATCCTTCTCCAGAGCACAGTGGTGTGGCCTGGGGAGGAGGGAGCCAAGCTGGGAAAAACTCGATTGTTTCCTTGGGTAGTTGCAACAGCAACTTAGGAAACTAAACGCAAGACCAGGGAGAGGTGGGGAGCTCCTGCCGTTCCTACTCCCCCTCATTCTGGGCCCTCCTCTGAACTCCCTCCAGGGAGCACACAGTGGGACGGGCAGATCCCAGTCCAGGAAGCAGGCAGCTGGTCTCGCTGTGCCCACCTGGCGGGGCCCTGCCCTGCCTGGCCACTCCAGAATCTCAGATTGTCATCACAAAGCCAGCAGTGACGAGTAGAGATTAAACTAATCAGAGGAGGAAAAGTGATCTGTGTGAAAAAAATAAAACAACTCTAATTTTATCACTAAGAAGGGACACAACAAAGACTGATGCTGGCAATTGTATCTAGGACCCCTTGTGAAGATGGACACATTAGTCCAGGTCTGAGGTGCTGCCCGAGGACAGCAGTCCTGGTGAAGGCGTGTTTGCAGAGATCTCGGCTCTTCCCACATTAATTCATTTGGGCACAATTCTAATAAACACTCCGTGGAATATTTTGGAGGTTTCTTAAGATTATTTGGAAGCATAAACAAGGAAACAACTCTAAAAACAATTAGGGATTTTGTTATATGTAGGGCTTAAATAGGATACAGGTTGACCCATTGTAACAGTGAGATGTACAAGACACTATGTTGAAAATGAACTTTACAATTTTGGGGTGCGGGGGGAGGGAGGCATTGGGGAGGTTGAGAGGGAAAGGATGGTAGGGGAAAAAGAAAGGAGGAGGTAACAATGCTTGATAGGAAATGTACTCATTTCCCTACTCATGTAACTGTAACCCTTCTGTACAGTATTTTTACAATAAAAATATATATGGAAGAAAAAAAAACAATTAGGGGCAGGGTACTGATGGCTCACCACTGTGATCCTAGCTAGCTACTCAGGAGGCTGAAATCTGAGGATCAAGGTTCAAAGTCGGCCCAGGTAGGAAAGTCCGTGAGACTCTTATCTCCAGTGAACCACCAGAAAACTAGAAGTGGAGTTGTGGCTCAAAGTGGTAGAGCGCTGGACCTGGGTTGAAAAGCTCAGGGATAGTACCCAGGCGGTGAGTTCAAGCCCTATGACCAATCAAAACACACAGGGATAGTACCCAGGCTGTGAGTTCAAGCCCTATGACCAATCAAAACACACACACACACACACACACACACACACACACCCCAAAAATTAGGGGGAAAAAAACCTTTAAAAATAATTAAACACAGTGATGCTATATTTAACATTAAACTGTATTAGAAAGCACCAAAGATGTAGAGCCCTTGGGGTGGATAGATGGGAGACGCCAAAAGTTCAGCTGATATAACAAATGTAGATAATTAAAAGAAATGGCAGAGTGGGCTAGAGCAGGCTTCTTTGCCAAACAGTAATGGGAAAGATAAGAATTAGGGAGGAAAAAGATCAATATTGCTTCTCACTTTTTATTTTACTCTCGGGTGGTAGAGATACAAAGTTAGCAGAATATATAGGTTACCGGAAGACTCTTCTAAGCTTAAAAATCAATGAAAAAGCCCAGAGAAAGTAAAAATGCATAGACTTTATGATGCACTCTGCAGGTTAAAAGTATGACTTAGGCCAGGTATGGAAGCTCAGACAGTAATCCCAGCCACTTAGGAGGCAGAGATGGCATCACATTGTTCAAGGCCAGCCCATACTTCAACGCTCAGGAGCCTCCCTGTCAATCACAGTGGTAGACACGGCGGTGCACACCTGCCATCCTGGCTACAAAGGGAGGCAAACGGAAAGACACCACCCCAGGCCAGCCAGGTATAAAACAATTTCCTACTGCAAAATTCACCAACACAAAAAGAGCCATCACAGTGGCTCAAGGAGAGTGCCCGCCTAGCCAGCACAAAGCCCCGAGTCCAAACCCCAGGGCCACCGAGAAATGCTAAAGACTACATTAAACCCTTAGCCCTCAATGAGGAACGCTGTGCCATGAATCTGGCCTTTGAATAATGTTCCTCAACTACACAGGACCCCACTAAAAGATGGATCCCCAGGCTGGAAAATTAATTCACAAAGGAAAATACAACTGTGATGTGTGGAAAAGGTCCAGGTTGGGCAATACAAAATGCATAACAGCTTGCGGCCATGGAGGGCCGGGGCAGTCCCACCAGCCGGGCATGGATTTCATCTGCAGGCTTGGAGCTGGGCCATGGTCTTAGCTGAGCCTCTCATACCCTGACAGGCTCAGGCCATGCAGCCGCCATGGCGGCAGCTTGGTTTACCCTCAGCTTGGTTTACATCAAAATCTCCTCTGTCTTGTTCTTTCCCTTCCACGCCCCTCCCACTGCCTGCCAGCCCTGAGGATGAGATCGGAAGCAGGGGAGCTGTCCCGGCACCCCGAGTTCTACTGTAAAAATCAGCTTGTCACCCAGACAGAATCTGTATCTTTTGTCTCGGTTTTCACTGCACCAATAAATTTGAAGATTTATATATATATATATATATATATATATATTAGTCATGGGGCTTGAACTCTGGGCCTGGGCACTGTCCCTCAGCTCTTCAGCTCAAGACTAGTGCTCTACCACTTGAGCTACCGCACCACTTAAGGTTTTCTGAGTGGTTTATTGGAGATCAGAGTCTCACGGACTTTCTTGCCCAGGCTGGCTTTGAACTGCAATCCTCAGATCTCAGCCTTCTGAGTAGCTAGGATTACAGGTGTGAGCCACTAGCGCCCGGCAAGATTAATATCTTGTTTTCACTCGGCATTCGACCAAGCACCTCCCTCCGGCTCCTACAACAGCACGGTGGTACAGGCCAGTGAGCAATGGGTCAGGGAGTCCTCTCCCCGGGTCCTTGGAGCTCAGATACCTGCAGGTCTGTGGCCCAGGATGTGCGTGGGATTAAACAAGAAGCAATTTCTCTCTGCAAGCCTTCAACATCCAAAGAAACAATTTTCTAAGGAGAGAATCTAGTGGAATCCCGGTGAGCTCTGGATGGGCTGTGGACCACAGTGGACATGTCGCTCAGGAGAACGATGCCAACTATACCAAGGCCAGCCCTGAGATACAGGTGACAATGATGCTGCCCAGATGCTGTCCACAGCCTCTGACCTTCTGTGTCTGATCCTGTCCCCAGACACTGAAGGAGCCAGGGGACGGTGTGGAGCCAATGTGGTGTGGGCTACAGCAAGCTGGGATCATTTGGGGGTGCTCTGGGGGTCTTTGCAAGGCCGTGTGCCCACGCCGGGCAGAGGACCCAGGCTGCCTGACTTCAGAAGATAGGAACTTCTGAAGGGAACTACTCAAGAAAGTAACTTCACAAAATCTGCCATGAAAAGTGTGACTTTGATCAGTGTGCAGTGGCTCACGCTTGTAAGTCCAGCCACTCAGGAGGCTGAGATCTGATTATCACGCCTCCAAACCAGACTGGGTAGAAAAGTCTGTGAAACTCTGATTTCCAATAAACCACTGAAAAGCCAGAAGTGGATCTATGACTTGTGTGGCAGAGCATCAGTCTGGCGTGAAGAAACTAGGAGATAGTGCCAAATCCCTGAGTTCAAGCCCAGGACCAGCACATACTCACGCGTGCCTTTGCTCTCTGTGGACTCTGGGCCATGGCACAGGGAGACATTTTGACATTCTGTATTGAAGCCACAAGTTGAAAATAAACCACTCCCAAACCAGCTGGCTCTTGGGCCAGCAGTGGCTCTCGGGCAGGCTGTCAGCGGGGAGACTGAGTCAAGCCCACTCTTGAACCCTTTCATTGAAGGCTCAGGCTTTCGAGTTGGACATAAACCTGGATGCTAATACTTCTTGGCTTGTGAATATCCAATTTCGCCTATATTTTTAAACTCAAACTTTAGAAATGTATTAAGCAGTCCAAAGACATTTCCGGATACCCAAGACACCCCAAAATTTATTTTTCTCCAACAACCTCTTTGAACAAGCAGGATTGCTCATGAATGGGCATGAAGGGGCCTCTGTGTCCATGTCTCTGGTTCCAGGCCGGGAACTCTTAGCCTGGGTTCTCTTGGGCATGAGCTGCCCCTCAGCTGCCCTGCCTGGGGTAGGATACACCCGCTCCGTGCAGGGACAGAAGCAGGGGTAGATGCTGAGTCCATGCACCCCAAGGAAGGCCCCAGAGCCGAATCACACCCTGACATCCTTGTGATTAGGGAGCCCACACCCCAATTCTAACTGTGGCCCAAGCTCCATGGAAGGAAAAGGCCGTATGTGGGTTCCTGCCTGGACACAGTTCTCCAGGAGCAGCTTCGATTCCAGAGCTACACACATGCTGAGGTTTAGTGCGGTGCTGCTCAGGTTTCCCTACAGCCTCTTAGCGGGCATCTGGGGTGGCTGTCTCCTCCTGCTCTGGGCTTGCTGCCTCTCCCTCTCCCTGTGTGGCTTCCTGACTCCAGATGCCAGCCTTCAGTGCAGGGCCGGGCCGCTGAGCCTCTTCTGCTTACGTGCTGCTCTCTCGGATATTTCGTTGGGTTCATGTGAAGCTGACTCATGTGGAGCCCCAAGAAACTGGAAAGTATCAGGGAGAGACCGGAGGGTGAGGCATCTGCTACAGATCCACCACAGCACTGTTTACAGACCTCCAGGTTCGCTGTGGTTTGCTCACACAGGATCCTGAGCTTCACATGGGCCATGCATGCAGGACAGACAGCTGTGGCATGCCCAGACCAGACACAGGGCCCTGCCTCCCCCACTTCCCAGAGGTCATACAAGCAAACACACAGATGTGATAGCTCAGAAAGCCCATCCAGGACAAACAGAGAGAAATACACACTTGGCCCAAGCCACATGAGAACAGAGGCAAAGAAAACCGTCCACACAGAGAAGGTTCTTTGCCAACACAGAACCAACAAGAATGCCACCAGACATCACACCCTGAAGGATGGAGGGCCGATGGAAGTGGAGCCTCAGGGTTATGGGGCCACAGGGTCACAAAGCCAAGACACCAGCCAGCCCCAGACTGGCAGCCCTCCAGAGCAATGCCAAATAAATACACCTGTCCATGCAGAAATGCAAAGAAACTCACTGTTGGCACAGTGTTCGAAAAGCATGTTTAAAGCCGGGAGTGGTGGCGCACTGTTGTAATCCCAGTACTCGAAGGCAGAGGAAGAAGGTTCCGGAGCTCAAAGCCAGCCTGAGCCGCACAGTGAGACCTCGGTTTGTAAGGAATAGAGGGAGGAAGGCCACAGTACTCGATGTACCCAACTGAAAATGGAGGCAGGTAAGTGGAGGGAGGGTAGGGCCAGGAGAGGTGGGAGACCAGGGAAGGGGTGACCAATGAGAGCACGGCCCTCATAACACACATCGAATCCAGCCCCTGTGTACAACTGAAGATTTGCTTTAATAACCAGAAAATAAATTATAAAGGGGTGTCCATCAGAGAGAGGGAGAGCGAGAACGAGAGAGAAAGAGAGAGAGAGGAGAGAGGACACTAGAAGCAATTAGAAGCATCAGGGATGGTGAATGCATTTGGGCCAGATGAGCTGTTCTTCCCCAATGTTTTTTCTTTCAAGTTTATTGGATGGTGGGAAATAAACGTTGTACCACTGACTGTCGGGGTCTTCAGCGAGGCTGGATAGCACACAGCTAGCGGACTGAGTCCCAAGGTCATCAGACACAAAGGATGGCCCAGTGAAGACGTAATTAACAACACGCCAAGAAATACATCTTGAAACCCAGATGGCGTCACCGGAACACTCAACCAAACATTTTTTTTTCTGCATTGATAAACGATGTCAATTCTACACCATCCCTCCTAGAATATAAGAAGAGGAAGAAAGACTTCTCTCTTTGGCTAGTAAAGCTAACGCCACTCTGATACCAACCCAAAGACTTTGGAAGACAAAGCAATGCATTAGAGCCCAGGATTTCTCAGGCACCTAGACACAAAGGCAAAGCATGTTGCTTTGTTACTTTTCCTAGTTTACGTTTTTTTATGTTATAGTTTAAGTAGCTGTGACACTTTAAGGGGTTTCAGTTCAGCGTGTCCATTTCTGCGCACAATCATCTTGGTCATGCTACCTCTTCCACCAAATTTTCTTTTAAACCCAATTCAAGGTCCTGTAGGTTGAATGTGTCTCCATGCACACATGAACCACATGTGTAAATATTTATGGAGCCATATTTATAGGACCACACACTCCAAAAATACCAGCCGTACTGTGTGTTGTTTAACATCTCCAGTGAAGCATGGTGTGGTAGTGCAGGTAAGTGAGAGACAGAGATAGGAGGATCACTACCCGAGGCCAGCCTAGGCAAAAATGTAAGCCCTTCTCTGAGAAGACAGCTAGTGCACCTACCTAGCCAGGGTGAGGCCCTGAGTTCAAATCTACCCCCCTCCTTGAAAATAACAATGAAAACAAAACAAAAAACCCAAATCTTAAAGTTTCAAAGGAAATACGATCTTGGGCCTCCTTTCTCCGCAGCACTGAGGAGTGGGGCTCTGCACCCCAGAGCTGTGGGGACTTTCCCCATGGCACCTGAGGCAGTGCAAGCAAGGGTCAGGTCTCCCCTGCAAGCCTCCTGGCCTAGAAGGGACAGAGGAACTCGTACGCAGCCAGGAAGGGCTGGGGATGGCCAGCCTCCTGCAGCCCGCGCCATGCGAGCTTGTCGGGGTCCTGGGAATGAGGGGAGGCCTGAGTGGCCCCCAGATCAGTGCATTGCATACAGCAGGGCTACAGGGGAGTCCACCCCCAGGTGATGGAAAACCTGAGCTGGGGAGGAGCGGCCTCGGTGGCGGGAGGCGGCCACGGGCACAGGGCATAAATGTGGGAAGTGAGGGAGGACTCACGTGGGGGTCTCTCCAGCCCCGGGGTACGGCTAGACACAGGAGATGGGAGTAGGAAGAGGGAGGGAGGAGAGGGAAGGGGCCGGTTCATCCCTCGCCTGGGCACCCAAGGCCCCTCCAGGCTGACACACCAGCATGGCAGCCTTCCCCAGCACCACCAAGCACAGTGGGTTGGCATCTCACCTCAAAAGGCAGAGCCACAGCTGCACCGGCGCCTGAGCAGAGCCAGGGCGTGAGTGTGGGATCCCGCTGTCCTCTCCATGTTCTGCCCCCAACAGCCAGAACAAAAGCATGGATACTGCCTATCCCAGCCTGCTCACACCCCTGGGAAGCTCTGGTCCACCCAGATCAGGTGGGAGACGCTTGAGGTCAGTGGATTCCGTCAGGAGCCTGGGCCAGCTGGGGGCAAGGAGCCAGACCTCATCTTGTATCACTGCCCAGCCCCTATTGCCTGTCTCCCCCAGATAAAACCTCCGGGGATGTGTGTGCATGTGTGTATGTGTGTTCATGCATGTATGTGCATGTGTGTGTGTGTGTGTGTGTGTGTGTGTGTGTGTGAGCAATGCACACTAATAAGCCTGAGTCCAAGGAACAGATGACAGGGACAAAAATGTGTCTGTCGTGCAGTCTTGGCTTGGGACCGCAGACAAGAGGGCAAAGCCATTGCAGCAAACCCCTCCCCCCTCAGACCCCATGCTCGGTGCCTGACCCTCATCTCTCTGAGGAGACTAGAAAAAGGATCTTGGAACCCTCCTTTCTCACCCAGCTTGGCAGAGCAGCCCAAGGCTTCTAGACGCTTCCATGGAAACTGTGCAGGTAGCCGGGTCCCTCAGGAGGGCATGGGTGCCACAGCACCTGTACCTATGTGATCTAGGGAGGTGTCTGCCCCTCACCTCACCCGCCAGTGTCCTGTTGCTCTGTCCCCCTGAGGACTGGCAGGGCACATGTGTGGGGACATTGCAGCCAAGGGTTTGTCTGCAGAGTGTGCCAGGAGGAACAGGATGTGTGTATGCGTGTTTGTGTTTATGGTGTGTGTCTGTGTGTGTGTGTATGTGTGTATGTGTGCCCAAAGCACGATTCTCTGTAGCTGCCCTAAGGAGAAAACAAATTCAACACAGGCCACAAGGAAAAGAGACCTGAACTCCGGATGTCTAAGGAACTGAGGGAGTGAGTCCATTGCCAGTAATGAGCCCCAGCCTGGCCCTGGAGGTGGGTGGGGAGTGAGTCTCCACCATCCTGGCTACTGAGCTGTGAAGTCTGTGGTCTCCTCAGTTTCTGGGACTGGAGCCCCACTGAGCCAACTGGGAGGCTAAGAATCAGAGGACAGTGGCTGGGGAAGAAAACCCACAAGACCCCTTCTCAGCCCACAGCTGGGTGGTGACATGGGCTTGTCACCCCAAGTTATGTGGGAAGCTGTGATCAGGAGGCTCAGTCCCAGTAGTTGGGATTACAGGAGTGTGCCACCACAGCCGGCCTCATAGGTCAACAAGCGCAGCCCTTTAAAACAACAAAAGGCCATAACTCAAGAATTTCCCTACCAGGTTGTTCCTGAGCATCCTGGGGAGGATTTTCTCAGATTTATGGTTAAAATCAACAGTTGGGGCCAACTTCTTGAAAAAAAAAACCTACATTTTGGGAAAATTAAGCTTAAATTTTATATATGAATGAAAAACAAATAGCAGAAATTACTTAAGAATGGCAGAGTGCAACACTAAAAAGAGTTAAATACACAGGCAAAATAAACACTTCAAATCTGGCCATAAAATTGGAAGTATCTTTAAAATTGAACATAATGAAAGTCATAAAGCAGGTAGGGAGCATGGACTAAAACGAGCAACGAAAAGCCAAGGGGAGGTGGCGCGCCGTCTCAGCTTCTGTGGAGAAGGAGCCACGGGTCTGCGCCCTCCATCCCGGCAGCCACACTCGCCGGCAACGCGAGAATGCACGTTCGAGGCTCGCCAAATTCTCCAGCACTTGAAGGTGAGGGCAAAATCAAGCTTTTTAAGGTGACATTGACATTTCCTGCTTTCTAAACGCTTTATGAAATGGCCTCAGGGAAAATCAGACATGATCACGACCTGTATTTGGCTAGCAAGCTGCAAGCCTCCAACTTACTTCAGTGTGAATAAGATTCAAAACTTTTTATCTTTCCAGAAAAAAGCTCCACATCATGTAGAGAGCCAAATGCATAAAACATGAGTATTCTTTAAGGAATTCGCTCTGTTTCTCTTTCCTATGCTGTTTATCTGGGCAGTAACACTTCCATCCTTAATCACATACACTGTCTTTGTTAATTGATTGCTTCTCTATTTTTTGTGGTTTGTAAAGAATGGGTGTCTGGGTCTATTCCAGGATTTAGGGGGTTAGTTTGTAAGTCTCCAAGTGGGAGGTGGTGATTCTTATCCAAATTGTTGCTATTTGTTTCTGGCTTGTTGTGGTAGGCAGATAGTTCTGCACATGCACCATCAACACACAATTTTTTTGTGCATCCATGCACACACACACTCACACTCACACACACACACACACCATGGAGGGCCAACTGGCTGTAGCCAGGAGAGAAATGAAGACCCTCCTGCTCCCCCGATCCTGCCCCCCAGGAACTGTGCAGCTGAGCTACTGTTCTGGGTGCTGTCAGGCTCACATACCCAGAGTCGCCTAATGAAAACCTTGTGTGTTGACCCAGCACACACAGACCAGCTCAGGCTAATTCCAGCCAGGCCTTGGGCTGAAGGTAAAAGGAACCCCAGAAAGATAAGGCTGTGGGGGCCAGACTCACTTCTAGTCATGGCCAGGTGGATGGACAGATAAGTGGGTGGATAAATAGATGGAGGAGGGAAAGGGAAGGAGGGAGGGAGGGAAGGAGGGAGGGAGGGAAGAAGGGAAAGAGGGATATATAGATGGATAAAAACTTGGAGGGGGGAGGAAAGAGGGAAGGGAAGGGAGAAGGAAGAGAAGAGGAAGAGAGAAGGAGGAGGGGAAGGAGGAAAGAAGGGGAGTAGGGGAGGCAGGAAGGAGGAGGAAGTGAAGAAGGGAAGGATGGAGTGATGGAGGAAGGACTCAGAGTAGGAGGGCTAGAGTGAGGTGGGAAGGGGAGCTATTTGGGTGGATGACAGATGGATGATTGATGGGTGAATGGTGGATGGATGGATGATGGAGGATGGGTGTTGAGTAGTTGGATGATCAATGGATGATAGATGGTAGATGCAGGATGGTGGATGGTAGATGGTGGGTGATGGATGGAAGGTGGGCAGATGGGTGGACACCCCATGGTCATTGCTCCTGCTGCCCCTGGTGGCTGCAGGTATAATCTTCTTACACTCAGAAGCCTAAGCTTTTTCCAAAATACGTTTTTTCTTTTTTGCATTATCTCCACAAAAGCATCCCCTGTGGACCCAGTCCACACAAGCTGAGAGCGGGTAAAGTAGAAGCACATGTTGCTGAAATGAGAAAGGAAGGGTATAACTCGATCTTAACTCTTTTTTGGGTGGGTCCGGTCATGGGGACTGAACTCTGGGCCTGGACGCTGTCCCTCAGCTCTTCAGCTCAAGGCTAGCGCTCTACCACTTGAGCCACCTTCCCAGCCCATCGATCTTAACTTTTTAACAGAACTGCTCCAAGGGCCCCACTATGAGAGGGGTCCTAAAAAGCATTCACCAAGGTGGGCACTTGAGGCCCACACCTGGAATCCCAGCTACGTGACACTGGAGACGCACACCCACAATCCCAGCTACGTGTCAGGCTGAGGTTGGACAGACAGCAATTCAAGCCCAGAGGGGAGAAAAGCTTTCAAGACATCCCAACTATCTGCCGGGTGCAGGGGTACACGCCTGTCGTTCTAAGCTAAAGAACCAATTCTAACAAGAGCCAAGTCCACTCCGGCCTGCAGAGACACCTGGTTGTCAGAGTCGGGAGGTCAAGTCCAGGCTGCAGAGCCGTCCTGCTCTGACCTGAGCACGGAGCGGCACCGCTGTACTTGGCAGATTGCCGAGGCCTTCATCATCACTGAGTTGCTGTCCTTCAGATAAACCCACAGACAACGGGAAAGGAAGGCTCATGCCATGTGAAGGTCCACATGCCATGCATGGATCAGCATGCACCATGCACAGGCCAGTGTGCCAACACAAGGGTCAGTGTGCCACACGCAGGTCAGCGGGCCATGCACAGGCCAGGCTGCCATGGGCAGGTCAGTGTGCCACGCATGGGTCAGCAGGCCACACGTCCCTCTCCCCACCACAGCCCAGTCTCATCCCCCGAGGTGTGCCGGCCCTGCCTGCTGGTTCCCAACACACATCATGCTCCTCCCAAGCCAAACCATGGTCCTGGCCTCCGAGCTGCTTGCACAGCAGGAGGAGCTGTGTTTACTAAAGGAGAGCCCCACGCTTGGCGCTTACCCAAGCCAGGGTTCAAATGCCAAGAGGTGCACACCTGGTTTGGGACAGATCTTAAGTCTCTTAGAATAAGACCCAGGCACAGTGGCTCACACCTATAATCCTGGCTACTCAGGAGGCTGAGGTCTCACAGTTTGAAGCCAGCTCCAGCAGGAAAACCTGTGAGGGTCTCATCTCCAATAAACCAAAAGTAACATGGTGAAAAGTTGTAGAATACCAGCAAAAGCTGTGGGACAGTGCAAGGTCCTGAGTTCAACCCCAGCACTAGCACATACCCACACACATATACACAAAAGAATTTCAGAGCAAGAAAGGATCTTAAGGCTTTCCTAAGGAAGCCAAGCATGAAGGGACATGCCTATAATCCCAGCTACTCAGGGGCAGAGGTAGGACAATCACCCTCTGAGGATAACCAAGGCACAGAAGCAAGACCCATCGGGAAATTGAGTTACAAGTAACAGGACTGAGTCACCATTCAAGTAGAGGGATTGCCTGGCTTGAGCTCAACCCCTTGTGCCATAACAGAAAGAGAGGAAGGGAAGGGAGGAGGGGAGGGAAGGGGAGGGGAGGGGAGGGGAGGGGAGGGAGCAGGTAGGAGCCAATGGCTCCACAGCCTGACTAGCACCTTGGTCACCCCATTTCTATAACAGTTCTGAAATCCCTACCCCAGGCTGGGACTCTGAGGACTGTTCTGGAAAATTCTGCTCCAGGTTTCCATCCCACCCAGGACCAATTGAGGCAGGAGCTGAGCCCTGGACCCCACACCACCCGCTGCCCCGCATCCCCCCGCCCCGTCCCCCACCCCTGCTCACCATCCATGTCCAAGCGCTGCATGATGATGGCCAGCTCCACCTCGCTCGGCATGTACCCCAGCGAGCGCATGGCCATGCCCAGCTCCTGCTTGGAGATGAAGCCGTTCCCATCTCGGTCCAGAACGCGGAAGGCCTCCCTGATTTCTGGAAGGAAAGACAGAGTCCTGCGGTCACATGGCTGTGCTCATGCCCAGAAATACTTGGTGATGGCCTAGAGAAAGCCAGGTACCCACAGCGATGCCTCTGAAGACTCCCACCAGGCCAGAGGGCCCAAAGAAAGAAAAATGCAAAGACAGGAAATAGGGAGTGGAGGGAGACGAGGGACAGGTGGGACCGAACAGGGGCCCAGCAGCCGTTGTTTCTGCCCCAGAGGGTGAAGCCCTGCAGTGCGTCCAGGCTCCTGTGTTCAGGGCTGGGTGCAGAGCTTTCCTGACCTCGGTGGGTCCTGATGCTTCTAATTCCCCCGCTGACTGACAGCGGTGAGCGACCTCAGGTCAGAGACAGCATCAGGATGCTGGAAGCATCTTGGGCTCCCAGTGCAGCAGAGACCCCATTCGGTTACCAGCAAGACCCCGTTTACCTCTTGCCACAGGTCAGCTGCAGAGCCCCCCACCCCCACCCCAGTCCCTTCCTCCAGGTCTTGCAGCTCAGTGTTGCCAGCCCCATTGCACAGTGCTCACCAGACTCCATGCAGGGGCTGAGGGGCAGCAGAGGCCAGAGCTTGAGGGAAGCTCCCCTGACCTTCCATGGCTTTGCCTGCCCACCCCCACCGCCCCACACAGGCCCAGGTGTGGTGGCTGCCAGGGCCCCCTGCCTGGCATAGCATTCCATGTCATGGGTCGAAAACAACCCATCAGGTACCACCAGGAACCCTTCCTGCACTCCTCCCAGGAGCCCCAGCCTCTTGGCTCTGCCCGTCCACACCCTGACTCTAAGTCCCCCCAGGAGCCCCAGCCATGTGGCCCTGTCATCCATTCCAAGTCCTGGCGTTGCTCCAGTGACTTGCTCAGGACCTGTTACCGGACCCAAAGGCCCAGCGGCCCACCTCGGTTCAGAGTCCCATGGCTACATCAAGGTAGGCACCCTAGGGAGCCTAGGCTGGGGCATGTGTTCTTTCCTGAGACAGCTTCTGGCAACTTCCCATTCCTTGGCCTCATCCCTGCCCTTCCGCTCCAGTCTCTACTTTCCCTCTTCTGCCTGAACTTCCCTCCCTCCCTCTTGTGGGGCCTTGGGGACCACTGTGCACCCACGACAGTGGCCCCCCATCTCAAAAGCCTCCATCACATCCCTGAAACCATCTTTCCAAGGTAATGTTTACGTGTTCCAGGGATCCAGACTCTTGTCTTCATTCTTGTTGTGTTTCTCCCCAAGATTCTTCTGCTCTCCCTCCCACCTGAACAACCTCCCATCCCTGGAAGGGCAGATCAAGGACACGAACTCCACAAGAACATCCTTGGCTCCCCACTGCCCCGTTGCTGCCCCAGAAGTGGCCCCCACGGAAATGTGTCTCCACCATGACACCGGAAGGCACCTAGCAGGCAAGGGTCTGGTGGCACCAGCATCTCACATTTACAGCAAAGTACTGTCGGGGCGCTTGCACACCAAACCCTGAGTGTGTGGGCACGTGTGGGATGGAGCCGCAGGCCCACATGTGCCTGTGGATGGGGGGGGGTGGGCAGAGCCAGAAGTGTCCATGTGCCAGTGTGTGAGAAGAACCTGAGCTGGCCGCTGGGGTCCTCTGGCCTTCAAGCCGCTCCACCCCCTGCAGTGGCAGACACCAGAGGTCTTTAAGAGGAGGACAGGAGGCCCCAATTCTCCCTCACCGTTCACCTGCTGCCTGGACTCCTTCCTCCCCCATCAGTGGAGTAAGAACACGTGGCAGCCCACGCCCATGGGGACATCTGTCTTCATTTCAGGTTTGGCCCAGTCACAAAGCATGCCTAAGAGTCTGCGAAGTGTCCTATGTCTTCCTAGCCAGTCCCAGTGCCCTGAGAAAGCTGGAAGCCACTGCCCGGCCACCATGGCCCCACGCAAGCCAGCTTCAGGGCCCTGCAGGACACAGAGCAGATTCCCCACAAACTCTGTGAGCCTGTGCCTCCCTGGATGGCCCAGTCCATATGGGGGGGGACAACCTCATGCTCCCCATCTGAGACACAGTGAGGTTTGATCTCTTTCTAACAGCTGCAAGTTTGCTTCGGGGCTGGGACAGAGGAGAACATGCCAGATCAGGCCACATCCACGGCTGGGGTCCTGTGTGGCCAACAGATCGGGCTTCAGTCTCTGTGTCCTAACTGTGGGCCCCCCAGGGTAAGTGCCTTGTGTTTGCATAGAAATGTCAGTGTCCGGCTTCCAGGAGAGAGCGAGACAGACAGAGAGATGGAGACAGAGACTGTCTGTAGAAGTAGATACTAACTTGGTTTTCTTTTAGAACAGCAGACAAGGAAGAAAACCAAGGTACTAGTCTAGGAAGCCATGCTGAGAGAGCATAGCAGAGGCTCCGTCTTTCTAGGTCAAGGAGACCCCAGCACACCCCAGGCTTAGCAGCAGGAGAGGGTCTTGCAGGCCGGAGACACAGATGTGTGAGCTTCTCATTTTACTCTTAACAGCAGCACAAGGTGCCCAGAAAACCAGCAGGGGGTAGGGAGGTAGGCATGCCCTCTCCTGGCTGCAGCCCACGAGGGACACTCAGAGAGGAGATGCAGATCCAGCCTTCAGAAACGTGATGCCTGCAATACCCTGTGCTTATCCTGCCTTTTGTGAAGCCCCTTGTGCTTCCGTGACGTGAGCCTGCTGTGCTCTTGGTCTTTTGCTCAAGTGTACTTTTCAGTCTCTTGAGACACGTGACTCCTTTCTCAGCATGACAGATTCCTTTCCCACGCGTCGGCTGAAGTTCAGACGCCAGCCCAAGTCAGTGTCAGTTGACTAATAATCTAGCTTTGAAGATCCGCAGAAACGTACAGTACAGTTTGCTACTTAAAATTAGTACTGAGGGGGCTGGGCAGCATAGCATATGCCCGCCATCCCACCCAACTACTCAGGAGGCAGAGGTAGGAGGATTGGGTTTGGATGCCAGCCTGGACAAACACATGAGATGACATCTGAGAGATAAACTTAAGGTAAAAAGGGCCTGGAGCCTTGCTCAAGTGGTAGAGCACAGGGCCCTGAGATCCGTGTCACCACCACTGCCAAAGGAAAAGCAGTAATGAATAACAGTAATTTCTACTAACTCCATCCCTGTTAGACACAAAATTCATTTATTCTCCACTGAGGATTCAAAATCTATTAATTCTCCACTGGAAGATTCAAAACCCATTTATTCTCCACTGAAGTGTATCCGTAGGAATAATGCGAGTTTTATTCTTGTTTTAATAGGCGACGGGTCCGTTAATGAAAAAGATGATGGGTTCTGTTGATAGAGATCACAGAGAAGCCACAAAACTGGAGAGATGAAGTTCAGCGAGACAATTATTAAAAACCTAGCCCAGAAAATGTAAGGCGCAGCCCTGGAGGTCTTTATTGAGAGGAGACAGACAACATGGCTGAAGAGGGACCAGGGGTGGCGAAGTTCAAAGAACCAGAGCGTGGCATGATGGGATGCAGCGAGCTGGGATCAGCTGGCCAAGGCTCTGCCCTCTGGCCTCCACCAGGCAAGCCAGGAATTAGTGGAGCATGTGTGTGTCCACCTCCGGCCACCGCCTTTTTCTAAATAAAGTTTTATTGGAGCATGGCCATTCCTCTACACACTGTATGGGTTGCTTGCTGTCTAGTTCTGTGCACACCGCACGTGTGGATGGACCCGCATGGTGTAGACTCTGGCCCACATGAACACTCTGGCTTTGGAGGCTGAGGTCAGTGGCACTTGCTGTAGGCCACGTGGGGGATGGGGGGGTCTTGGTGATTTTAAATTAAAAAGAAGAACCAGATCCATTTTTAAATAAAAAACCCTGACAGCAAGGTGACTAAAACTAGTGTGATCATTCTTGAGTAGCTGCCTTCCTTTTGTTTCAGTTTTGCTATTTGTGGGGTTTTATTGGGGGGGGGCATGCCTTTTTTGCATACTTTTTTTTTGGTAGGTCCTTGGGCTTAAACTCTGGGTGCTGTCCCTCAGCTCTTCAGCTCAAGGCGAGCTCTCTACTACTTAAGCTACAGCACCACTATTGGTTCATAAGAGTCTCATGGACTTTCCTGCCCAGGCTGGCTTTGAACCATGATCCTCAGATCTCAGCCTCATGAGTAGCTAGGATTACAGGTGTGAGCCACCAGCACCTGGCTGCGTACATGTTTTTTTTTTTTTTTGCCGGTCATGGGGCCTGAACTCTGGGCCTGGGCGCTGTCCCTCAGCTCTTCAGCTCAAGGCTAGTGCTCTACCACTGGAGCCAGAGCGCCACTTCCGACTTTTTCTGTTTATGTGGTGCTGAGGAATCAAACCCAGGGCCTCATGCTTGCAAGACATGCACTCTACCGCTGAGCTACCTTCCCAGCCCCTGCGTACACGTTTTTAAAGGACCTCTAACTGATCTGAGTGGCCGGAGACCCCAGATGAGAACTAAGAGGGGCCCCAGAGGTAGGGCCACAGGAAGAGGAAGGAGAACCAAACCAAGGGCAGCAAGGGCTGGTGGCAGGGGAGGGAAGGTGGAGAGGGAGGGCGTGCACAGTGCAGCCTCACATGACACACTCCATTCAGCAACCTGGCTTTGTCTGCTGGCACAGTTTCAAAGGACTGGTGAATCTGCCCTCCAGGACCACTGCCATAAATGCCAACTCACTGTGCTTCTGCCTGCTCCAAGGTCCCCAAGGGAGGGACCCCGGCCCCCAGGAGGGGGGCCTAAGAGACCTGAGGTCCCCAAGGGAGGGACCCTGGCCCTGAGGCCGGTCCTGCATCCATGCTTCTGTTATCAGAAGTCTTTTTTCAGCAAAGGATTTTAGAAAGCTTAAGAAAGCTTAAAGAACTGAAGATTTACTCAGAGGGAATGAAAGACTCTCTGGAGTTAAGGAGAGCAGAAACTCACCGTGAAAAACCCTGGAGGTGGACTAAGACTTCAGAGCAGGGACGGGCTGAGAGTCAGTCAAAGTCAGGGGGGCTGGGGTGAGGGGACAGAGCAGGGGGAAGGGAGGCTGGGCACTCGAGGCCATGGACTGGAGGCTGTGCACATGGAGACAGGGAAAGGAGGCTGTGGAGTGGAAGCAGGGAAGAGAGGCTGTGACTGGAGGCGAGGAAGGGAGGCTGTGTACTGGAGGCTTACAGTGGAGGCAGGAAGGGAGGCTGTGCAGTGGAGGCAGGGAAGGAAGACTGGGAATGGAGGTGGGGAAGGGAAAGGCCCAGTGCTCGTGACCACTGCCTCAGGCTGGCCCCTCCCTGAGCCTGAGCGACTGCACAACTCATGATCCTGGCCCTTGCATCACCTTGGGGCCAAAGTCACATCTTCAGTTGAAAAATGAAGCCCAAGTCTTTCCCTGGCTGCTCTTCTAAGAAAGAAGACTCCAGGAACACATCAGGGGGTGACATTGTTAGATCATCGAGGATACATGGCCCCTTCCCTTTGTTCTCCCGCCATGCTCCCCTGGCCTTCCCTAGATGTCACCACCCAGAGTCTGTAGCCAGGTAACTGGCACACTGGGGGGAGTGAGCACTCCCCCAGGCTCCCAGGTCACTTCCTCTTTCTCTGGGGCCCTGCCATGCCTCCTCAGACTGTGAGAGGTTCCCGGGATCTGGGGTCACTTCCTCTTCCTCTAAGGTCAAGTCCTCACCCACCCCATCACACCTCCTTGGGCCATAAGAGGTTCCCTGGTTCTGAGGTCAGATCCTCTGAGGCCATGCCTCCCCCTACCCTCTCCCTAGATCATCAGTCTCCTCCCCCTCTCCCACTACACACACACACACACACCTCATCTCTTGCAGCCAGCAGTTTTCTCTCTCCTGGATAAACTCTTCTCTCCCTGAACCACATAGTGGTCTCCTTTCCCAAACCTTACATAGGGTCCCAAGAGGGGACAGTGTCAGGAATCGCTGGACACCCCCTCCCCGCCCCTGCCACTCTAAGGTCAGTTTGCTTCCTGGCTGCCCCTCCTCAGACCCAAACTGCTGAAAGCCAAATGCACCCCACCCTAGATTTCTTGCCTTTGCCATTGCTGGCTATGTATTTGATATGGTACCACGCCAGAGGGACACACACACGCACACACACACATATACACACACACACATACACGCCTCTTTTTTGTCAAGTCTCCTTTCAGGGACACCTGAATCGAGAATTCGACTCTCAGCTGGAGAGACTTCGGGTGATAGGGCCACCTTCTACCTGATGCTTCTTCCTCTGCACTCACCAGACCCCCTCCCTAACTCGTTTCTTATTATACTCCCTAGATGCCCTCCTGCTGAAGGACTCCATACAGCCAAAAACAGTTTCAGCCAACGCAAGGGTGAATGGCCAGAGGTTCTCTATGTCCAGGCTTTCTTTATTCTCCTCGCTTGTCCTTCCCTCTGTCTGAGGCAAGAGCCTCCCAGGCATCTCCTCCAGAAAAGTAACTGTCCTTGTCTTGTAGCAGTTCAATGTACTCTCTCCCTGTCTCTCCCTCCCCCCTCTCCCTCCCTCCCGCACTCTGCTTGTGCCCTTGAGAATGAGCTGCAGACCAGGTCCTGGGGACTCCTTCTAGGTTCCCTCTTGAAGGCTAGCCATCCTGGGCTTGAATTCTCTTAGCTAAACCTGCCCCACCCTCTAGAGCACCCATACTCAATTAGGGTGTGCCCCTGCCTTTCTGCTTGTCTGTCTGCTGTTTGTCTACTTGTCCGCTTGCTTGCTTACTTATTCACTCAATAAAGTTCTGCCAAGTTTCCTGACTACTATGGCTTGTCCAAAAATTCACCATCATGGCCACGTGGTGGGTTTTCCTGCAACCCCCACTCTTCTAGCAAGTGTTCAAAGGTCAATTTGTATGCTAATGTGTCTCTTTACCAAAACTGTTTTAAAGTTTTTCTAAGGTAACCAAGATTTAACTAGCTCCACAGGCCAAAAGAAAGTTCAAGTAGTTTTAAACTCAAACCACATGCAGCTCTAAGGTAACCAAGACTTAACTGGCTCTGCAGGCCAAAAGAAAGATTGGGCAGTTTAAACGTCAAGCCGCAAAGCTCATCGGATTTGGGTGCAAACAAATGCTTCTAATGCCTGTAAGCCAACTTGGACACAAAGCTGACAATGGTTTCGATCTTAATTAGTATCGCAAAATGCTACATCAGTTAAAAATTAACTAGATTCTTAATCAGTTGCTGTTTCAAAACTCTCATCATTTCCAGTATTGAGTTTTGTCATTACATATTTTACCCTCTGCAGCATTTAGTCAGACCCACAGAGAGATCAACAACTCTTACAAGTTTTTTTTGGGGGGGTCCAGTCGTGGGGCCTGAACTCTGGGCCTGGGCGCTGTCCCTCAGCTCTTCAGCTCAAGGCTAGCACTCTACCACTTGAGCCACAGCGCCACTTCTGGCTTTTTTCTTATGTGGTGCTGAGGAATCGAACCCAGGGCCTCGAGCATGCAAGGCAAGTGCTCTACCACTGAGCCACCTTCCCAGCCCTCTTACAAGTTTTTATTGGTCATATTTAACTTCTTTTCTTAACGAGTTCCAGGTGAGCCCTGCTTAAAAATTATTTCTATTGATCTCCTTGTTGCTTCAATTGAGAATAAAAAAGGTTTGATGGCAAAAAAGTCATTCATCTGTCCCCCTGCCCCTCCAATGTGAGATGTGCCATCAGTCATCTGGGACATGCCATCCCAGCAATGAGTACCTAGACCCCCAGGACAAAGCTAGTCCTGGTGCGAGAGATCATGGAGAGAAGAGGGGATAGCGTGTCAGATCCTAAATGGAGTCATTCTATGCTTCTCCTTTCAAAACTAACCAGAGGAAGGAGGTCAAAAGAAAATAGTTACTAAGCCTGCCTATCTAATCTTCATACTTGTCTTTCTTCTAACTGGACAGGAACTTATATAATGACTCAGGACAGCTTGCCTCTGTTCCTTCCTGGGTCTCCAACCATACTCCATAGTCCAGTTACAGGGAATGATTAAGACCTCCCATCCATTCTTAACCACTCCAATCTAGCCCTAGCTTCTGACTGGTTATTCTTAGGAAGTCAGAGACATGATCCACCAACTCCAGAGCCACTTGGAACACAGGAGACAGGAACTAGCCAGGTCATCCAAATTTTCTTTTCCTCCATGAATCCTTCTGCTGTTTGTGTGCCCTCCAATAATGGTTTTCCTTTTTCTAATTGTTCGTAAGACTTTCAGATTTCATCCAAGGACACATACGCGTGTTTGCCACCAAGGAATTCTTGCTACTGCCTCCTCCCAGAGCCCAGGACATCTCCACCTTCTACCTCTAACGTTGATGCCCCTTGCCAGCAGGAAGCAGCCAGAGAATCATTGCCCCTCTATAACTATCAAAATGCTGGAATGTTAGGTCTGCCCGAGAGAAATGGCCCCTTCCCTTTAGTCTCCCTCTGTGCACACACATAACCCTCTCCCTAGAAGTACCAGCCCAGTACCTGTAACCCAGCTAACTGGCACACCTGGGGGTGGTGGGCAGTCCCCCAGGCTCTGAGGTCACTTCCTTTTCCTGTGGGGTCATGTCGTCACCCACCCTGTCCTGCCTCCTCAGATCATGAGAGGTTCCTGGGCTCTGAGGTCACTTCCTCTTCCCCTGGGATCATGTCCTCACCTGCCCCATCTCACCTCCTCTGACTGTGAGAGGTTCCTGGGCTCTGAGATCAGGTCTGCATCGCTGTGGCAATGCTTCCTCCTGCCCTCTCCCTATATAATCAGTTTCCCCCCTTCCACTCTCCCCCTGCATACCTCCATCTCATGTGGGCCAGCAGTTTGCTTCCCCCTCCCCTCCCATAAACTCTCTTCTTCCAGAACCACATGGTGGTCTCCTTTCCCCAAACCTTACAGACATTATACCATTACAAATCATGAACACCATAACCCTTTTTGTGTTAAACTAGGCAGGCACAAGGCAGCCAGAAAGTTGAGGCCTATCCAAGTCTTTAAGAACAAGAGAAGCGTGGTGGTGCATGCCTGCAATCCTGTCATTCAGGAGACAGATGCAAGAGGACCATAAGTTGAAGGCCAGCCTGGACAGCACAGCAAGACCCGGTCTAAACACCCGCCCTATGGGAGCAGAACCAAAGCTGAGCTGCTCTGCCCACAGATTCTATGCCTGGTGATGAAACCAAGTTGATCTTATCATGCCATGTAGGCTAGGGCACACAGAAAATTCCCCCACAGCCAGAGAACAAGGCAAATGAGAGCAGAAATTGATGTGCAAACCCATCCAGGACAGACAGGAGGCCACCCCTGGCAGGGTTGAGGGGCTTGGAGTTTATTTGAATATGTATGAGGGCAGGAAGAGGCAGTCTTTATGCAAATGACCAGGGCTAGAGCTCAGGGCCAGCCCTGCAGACAGATGGGGAGGGGGGGGCTGGTGAGGGAGGGAAGGGTGGGTAGAAAGAAAGGGGATGAAGGGAAGGAGGGAGAGGGAGGGGGAAGGGGGGAAGCTGTTCACTGCTGGCCTGGTGAAGGGGGACAGGGACACCAAGCAGCAGGTGCAGTAGGCAGGCCACACTGGGCAGCCAGAGCAGCTAATTGAGTGGAATTTACCCGTGAGCATCAATGGTTATAATCAATACAGTTAATTTTTCAGTCAATTTATTGTTCCTCAACTGTAAAAGTTAATAATCAGAGACCAGGGGAAAATCATCATGTGAGGAAAAAAATAACCATTTTGTGGATTTAGCACGGATATGCAGGCCAGAAGAACAAAGTCCAGGCTCTAGAAAGAAAGCAGAGGCAAAAATGAACAGAGAGAGGAGGAGAGGGAAATGGGAGAGGGGAGAGGGAGGGGAGAAAAGTGAGGAGACAGAGGAGAGGGAGGAGGGAAGGAGGGGGAGAGAGGGAACAGTGAAGGAGGGAGAGGGGAGAGGGAATAGAGAAAGAAGAGAAGGGAGAAGGGAGGAAGCAGAGGGGAGGGAAGAGAGGAGAGGTGAGAGAGAGGGAAAGAGGGAGAAGAGAAGGAAGGGAGGGAGGGGAGAAGAAAGGAGGGAGAGGGAGGAAGGGAGGGGAGAGGGAGGAAAGGAGGGAGAGGGAAAGAAGGTGAGGGAGGGAGGGAGGAGAGTGGCCCCTCCGTGGATAGCCCAGTTCTCCTCTGGTCACCAAGGTCAAGTTCCCTAGATTTCACCCTTCCTCTCTAGTTGACCTTGCCTACCCATGGCTGTGAGCGTCCGGTGGGCAGCACAGCCTGGCATGGCAGGGGTCCGCTGGGTGGGTGCAGGGACGGGAACCCTAACAGGATGTGGGGGGCTCACCTTGTCCCACATGCTGCTCCCACCAGAATCGGCCTGCACCTCCAAAAAACCATTTCCAGGGCTAATATCTGCACTGGCCCCAGAAACAAACCTGCCATCAGCCGCAGCCGTTGTTCTGCATCTGGGCCTCTGGCACATGACACGAAGCTGGAACCCACTCTCACCAGACACACAGACAGACACACAGATCCTCAGGACGGGGGATGAGGAGGGGGGGGAGCAGATCTGGGATTCCAGCTAATGATGCTCATCCAGCACACGCTCAGCTCACACCTGCACACACAACAGACAAATCACACCCGAGGCTGACACAGCCTATAGAGCGTGCTCTGAAGGGCCGCTGGGCAGTCTAGAAGTGTGTCAGGCGAGCCCAGATGCACACGCAAACACAATCAGATTTAACGTACTGAGGAATGATTGTTATCCCTGTTAAGAGCAACACTGGTACTTGTAAGTCTTCGTATATGTGCGGATACATACTAAAATCTACAGATGCAATGGAATAATGTCAGGGGTTTGCTTAAAAATGAGATGGAGTGCCAGGGATGGTGATAGATGCTTGTAATCCCTGCTACTAGGGAAGCAGAGAGAGGAGTATCCTAATTTGAGTTCATCCCCAGCAAAAGTTAACAAGACCCTATCTCAAAAAAATGCTGGGCATGGTGGTTCATACCTCATAGGAGGATTGTGGTGTGAGGCTGGCCTCGACAAAGCCGAGACCCAGAAGAACAAACTCAAACCAGAAAAGATGAGGGGGAAGGGGGTGGGGGAGGGGCGGGGGAGGGCCAGGTGCTGCAGCGGGGGGGGGGGCACAGAATCCAACCCCAGCACCACCCAAAAAATTAAGTGGACAGGAGAATGTGGCACGGAACAGTGTGCAGCCCTCTGCTCGGCCTCGTCTGCACAGGAGGGCAGGGAGGGCAGGGGCGGGGGCAGGGGTGGGGGGTCGGGCACCCTATACCCCCTAGACCTGTGGGAAATGTACCAGACATGCAGAAGCTGCATGCTCTAGTCAAATAAGCCCCACAGGCTGGCAGCCGGGCACAGATGGCTCATGCCTATAATCCCAGCTACTCAGCAAGCTGAGACCTGAGGATCCAGGTTCTAAACTCACCAGGGCAGAGACTCTTGTCTCCAATTAACCACCAGAAAACCGGAAGTGGAGCTGTGGCTCCAGTGATGAGCTTTTCAGAGAGAGTGCCAGGCCCTGAGTCCAAGCCCCAGGACCAGCACACGCATATGTGCACACACACACATACATACATACATACATCGCATGCCGATGCTGGCTGTAACAAGGAGAACACGCACAGACAGGGGACAACGACGCATGTGAACAGGCCGGCCCAGGACAGACAGCATTGGGACACCACACTCCTCTTTCTCCACAAGCCTCTCCCTGTGTGTGGGCCGCGGAGGAATCAGAGGACATTATTTTGAAAACACCACCACCACGGCAAAGACTGTGCCAACACTGGAGGACGACACCCCTCCTTCCCCGGCTCCACACCACCCAAAAGTCCTGCTGCTTCTCTCCATTCCTGTGGAAACTCTTTTCTCCAGCCTGGATGCTGATCAGCATCCGCAGTGAGCCTCGCTCCTCCTCCCCACCCCCACCCCTGCCCAGGACAGCGGGGTGCACGTTTAGCACCAGCTGAGAGGAGGTTCACTGATGTTAGAGAGAAGGCCGCCACCCCATTCAACAGCATAGAAAGCAATTTGGATGGGGAGAAAAGCCATTTCCACATGGAAATTGGTTTTACAAGACCAGGCCTGATAAGGTGCACACGCAGTGCAGCAGGCCTGTGGCCAGCACCCCTAACCCCACACCCCTCTGTGCCCCTCCGCACCCCACGGCACTGAATGGAAAGCAAGTAGAGACTTGACTTTGTTAGCCTAGCACAGACAGCCAGTCAGGGCTGTTCACACCAAACGTCTCGCCATTCTGCATGCCACCAAACACACCTCCCAAGGCTCGCCATCCACCACGAACCCCCACAGTTCCTCCTGGACCTAGGCCTCGCCCATGGCACCCCAGTGTCCAGGTGGGCTCAGAGTCCAATCACATTCGCATCTGAACCCCATTCTGCCCCAGCTCTGCTCATGCATTCACCCAAAAAATGCCTCTCCATAGAACCCAGGGGCGCACACCTGATCCCAGCACTCGAGAGGCCCAGAGAGTGGGACCAAGAGTTCAAGTCCAGCCTGGGCTACACCGGGAGGTCCTTGGGAAAGGGCCATGAGGCAGTGAGTGGTTGAAGGCTTAAGAAAGTCATGTCCATCATAAACAGCCGGTGTCCTGCTTGAGCAGAGGGCAGAGCTGGGTAGAAAGTGTCCAACAGCCTAGTTTTGCAAGAGCCTGGCACACAGGGGCGGGCTCTGACCTCATCCTGAAGCCATGGGCTCCGGCCAGATGCGTCTTAACTGAAGAGTCCCCTTATTATATGGTAGCTCTAGTTTACTGGGGTTTTTTGGGGGGAACACTTAACTGGGGCTTGAACTCAGGGCCTGGATGCTGTCCCTAAGAATTTTTGCTCAAGGCTGGCATTCTACCACTCGAGCCACGGCTCCACTTCTGGGTGAATGGGAGGTAAGAGTCTCATAGTCTTTCCTGATTTGGCTTTGAACCTCAATCCTCAGATTTCAGCCACCTGAGTAGCTGGGATTAGAGGTAGGAGCCACCAGTAGCTGGCTCTGTGCTGCTGTAAGTAAGGGTTGCCCCCTGCACCCACCCTGCCCAGTGTCCTGTCCTCAGTATTTCAGCTCAGCCGGGGTGCGCTGGGGGAGGGGCTGCAGACCACCTGGGCATTCTTCCTCTTCCCAAATGAGGATGTGAGTCTGGGGATCACAGCTCCCCCGGAGGCAGTGGGAAAGGCGACCTCTGAAGGATGCTTCAAAGCACCTGCCAGGTGCCCGCAGGGCAGCACCATCCTAACAACCCAGGCTCTGAGTCCCAGTGCTCTTCCCAGTGCACATGGGCTCCTGTAACATGACCTTGAGATGCCCTCGGAAGCCCGGGACCCCCAGTCATGCCGGCACATGGACAGGACTGTGGCCCGGCAGACCCCCGGAGAGGCACACGCAGCACAGGCAGCTCACGCCTCACATACACGGGACACGCAGCTCACGCCCATTACAAGGACCTCCAGCAGACTCCTGGGGAAGCACACACAGCGCATACACAGCGCATGGGACTCCAGGCAACTCCCAGAACAGGGCTGGAGTAAAGCGTGAAGCTGGAAGCTAAAATCAAAGCTTCAGGCCAAACTTCTCCATCTACTTGAGGGAGTGGAAAGAAACTCGGGCTCAGGACAAGATCCTGACCCCCTCCAGACTATGTGGATGCCCCAGCATCTGAGATTCAGGAGTGGCCACGCAGCTCAGAGGTAGAGCACTCACCCTGCAGGGCCAAGGCCTGGCTTCTAACCCAGGAGCACAAAAAACACCACCACCATCAACTGTCACAGCTGGGTGTGTCGGTATAGATCCATAACCCCAGTACCGAGGAGGAGAGACAGAACTGTGAGCTCATAACCACATAAAGATCTCTTTGCACAGATCCTGTCTCAAGACAGAAACAGAAAGTGAAGGGGGGAAGGAGGGAGGGAGGGAATGTAGGAGGGAGGGAATGTAGGAAGGAAGGAAGGATGGATGGATTACCTTCTCCCCCAGCCTGGGGCTTGAACTCGGCCTGGATACTTTCCCTGAGCTTCTTTGTGCTCAAGTCTAGTGCTCTACCACTTGAACCACAGCACCTCTTCTGGCTTTTTCTGAGTAGTTAAATAGAGATAAGAGTCTAATGGACTTTCCTACTCGGACTTTGAACCTCAGCCCTCAGATCTCAGCCTCCTGAGTAGCTAGGAGGACAGGCATGAGCCACCGACACCCGGCAGATTACAATTTTTTAAAGTCGGATCTTTTCTGTATTTACTGAGTTATGCATTTCACTCTGCAAAGACTACATCAAAACACCCAATGAGCTGCTCACAGAAATTATAGTCTACAGCTCTGAAAATATTTATGAAATCCAGCTGCTTTTCAAAAATATCATTTAATTTCATCATTTAAGACTGTGCATGACCCATAGAGTGTATTTATTATTGTGGAAAGTAGTCAAACATTCTAATTAGCACTTTAAAATGAAAAGGAGAAGCGGGAGGCAGAGGAGACACGACAGTTCCCACACCGCCGCTCCCCTGCCTGCCCAGACGAGAGGCTGAGCACTGCGTGTGGTGACCCTCAAACCAGGAAGAGAGAGTTCCCCAGACACTGCCTGCAGATGCCCTGAACTCAGACTCCACCTCCAGAACCACGCTCTTGCCTCACAGTTGGCTGTTTGCTGTGACGGTGGCCTGAACAGATCAAAATGGCTTCACTTTGGGTTCCCACTCTGGAAGTGCATGCATGCCCTCCAGGACAGTGCTGTTCTCTACCAGAGCCTGCTGGGATGCAGGTGTGAGCGATTCCAGCTCCTGACTGCTGCAACCAGGTTCCTCATGCCTGGGGGCCGAAGCCCACCAGATTCACCCTCTCCACTCCAGAAGTCAAGCTCAAGGAGCTACAATCAAAGCACTGGGAGGGCAGCTCTATCTGAAGGCTGTGACACAGAATCTATGCCTCATCACTCCAGCTTCCAGAAGCTTCTCTGGGCTCTTCCTCCTCCTTCAAAGCCAGCACACTGTGCCACATCTTCTTCCTTCCGGCTGGCCTTCCTTCCTTCCTTCCTTGCTTCCAGCCTCCCCCAGTAAGGACTCTTGTGGTCACACCGGGTTCATAGGAACCTCCTGGCCGCATTTACAATATGCCCTTTGCCATCTAACATGATGGGTATGGCTCAGAGTTAGGTCTCAGCAGGGTTTTGCAGAGATCAGGAGTCAACTAACACAGACAAGGGCTGGACAAAAAGCACCACTGAGTGCCAGGCCCAGCAGCTTATGCCTGTAAGCCAAGCAAGCCACTCAGGAGGCTGAGATCTGAGGACAAACAGTTAGAAGCCTGGGTAAAAGAAGTCCATGAGACCCTTATCTCCATTTAACCACCACAAAGCCTGAAATGGAGCTGTGGCTCAAGTAGTAAAGTCTTACACCACACATTAAACCCAGCTCAGAATTACATGCAACTTAAAGACCCTACACAGCAATGGAAAGGATTAATAAAATGAAAAGGAAGGCTATGGTACAGGACAAATATAATTCAAATGGCATATCCAACAGAAAAGCCACACTCATTGCCGCACTATTCACCACAGCCAAGTACGGAAAGAGCCCAGGTGCCCTAAAACAGGAGTGATCGAGAACACATGAGATTCACAGATACACGAGTGTATGTATTCATGCGTATCTGTGTATATATGCATGCGTGTGCATGTACAATGGAGTTTTACTCATCCGCCAGGAAATAATGTTGTATCATTTGCAGAGAAATAGATGGATTTTGAAAAAATTATGCTGAGTGAACGAAGTCAGGCTAGAGAGACAAAGGGTACATGTTTTCTCTCCTAGGTAGGAGTTAGACCTAAAATATAAACATATACAAAAATGCACAGGGCCACGCGCACATACACACGATGAAACCAACCAAAGGGTGGAGTGCAAAGGGTGGGCTCCTATGCCACAATTTCCTTTGAACAATTAACCAATAGTTGAGCTCGATGAAGACTGGGAAGAGGGTGTGGCCAGGGGGAGGGAGGACCAGTAGCAAGTGCAGCATGACACTCAGTGCGTACACTCGAGCACGGATCCAAAAGGCCCGAGGGGAGGGGAAGGGGGTCAGAGAGACCCGGGAGGACTCAATCCTAGGGAGGCCGGCCCCTCTCTCTGCCCACAGCGCCGCTCTCCTCTGCCCACAGTATTCAGATTTCCATTTCCAAAAAACACGGAATGACTGGGCAGACATCTTGCTCTGCATTCAAGATAACTGCCTTACTGGGATTACTCTTTAAAATAGTAGTAAGCTGAGTATAGCAGAGCCCACCTGTAATCCCACACTGGGGAGGCTAACGAGGGAGGATGGAAAGTTCCAGACAGCCTGGGCAACACAGCAAGACCTTGTCTTCAAAAAAAGAACAGGAAAAGAGAGGGATGGTGCCAGCAACCACACTGGCATCAACCCCGCAGCTGGGCTGCCCACCGCTTATGCACAGAGAACTGGACCACAGTTCTAATCTCGACACCCAGCTGCAGGCCCCATGAACCAGCAGGAAGCTGGTTCGATCTGGGTTGTTTTTTTTTTTTTTTTCTCTGAAGGCAGACATTGAGAAAAATGATCCTTTGGGCCCACTTGATAGCTAACATTCAATCCAGGTCAATTAATTTAGTCTTGGTCAAGGAAATTGGCTGGATTTGTAAGAATTCATAAAATATGGATGAAACACTGTGGTCGTGTGGAGAGAACTTTGGGAATTGATTGTCCCAAACTCTCGGCACAAAGGATCCGGAGATGGGAGCCAGGATTGCTGTAATAAAGATGATCGCCTCAGGCATTCCCAGCAGTTGAACGAGGGAGAAAGCCATGCACTCACCCAGAGCCTCAGGTGCCGGCAGGATGGGGCCACTGCCACGGCCGCCACAGCTGTGCAACGGCCAAAGAACGCTCGAATTGGACTTCAGGATGCCAAGGTAGGTATTTGTTTGTTGTTATTGTTGTTTTGAGATAGGTTCTTTCTATATAACCTCAAATTCACAATCCTCCTGCGTTAGCCTCCCAAAGGCTGGGATTACAAGCATGGGCTCCACCATACCTAGCTTCCATGGTAGTTTTTTTTTGGGGGGGTTGGTTTTGTTTTTGTTGGTCGTGGGGCCTGCACTCTGGGCTCTGTCCCTCAGCTCTTCAGCTCAAGGCTAGCGCTCTACCACTTGAGCCACAGCACCAATTCCAGGTTTTTCTGTTTACACAGAATCAAACGCAGGGCCTCATGCATACAAGGCAAGCACTCTACCACTGAGCCACCTTCCCAGCCAGGTTTTTGCTTTTTTTAACAGCAGAATTTTCCTTGACAACTTTCTCCCCTGAAATTAGCATGAAGCTTGCAGTACATTTCTTCAGCACACTTTATTTTTATTTTTTTTTAATTTTTGCAAAGAGGAACCTGGGTCATGGATGGAATAGAAGGCCTTACATGAACTATTCAGACAATCCACAATTTTGCCAATCTTCAGAGCAGAGACGCCAGAGCTGATTCTTTGTGAGGCAGGCTGTGAATAATTCCTTTTTAAAGAACGTATCTGCACTGTAGAAAAACACACAGGCCCATATATGTGTAGAGCATCGTAGTGAAATTCCATTTCCTTGTGAATCTATAGCTCAGGGATTTCAAAATACAGATCTTTTAAAATGCATCAAGCAAAGTTCCAAGGATTAGAAAGAAATGTTTTATTTATGATGCTTGCACGATACTCGACATTGGGCCTGTCCATCTCTTTCAATATATTTCAAAAACTAAATTTATAGACTGCAGCTTTAGAAAAGTAAGATACGCCCCACCCCCCCTACCCAGCTGGTGCAAGCTATGGCCAGATTTTTGTCTGCCGTAAACCCTTCATTCCCTCCATGGCGCCCTCCCCACTCTCTGGGGTGGGGGTAGGAGGTTCTGCATCCCCTTCTCTAACAGTCTCTAACAGCGGGGTCTGCTCCCTTTTCTCACCCTCCCCGCCCTTGCCTTTGTGCATGCTTTATGTTGTAGGAGATAAACCTCCCTGGGTGACAGACCCTGTGCTCATGTGCCGTGCGTCTTCCTCATGGAAATTTCCATCCACGGGAATGCCTGGGTACGTGTTTCTGGAAGCCAAGGCCCTGGGGCCGATTGTAATTTTTTTATAATAATAACTAGCCAGACCCACTTGAGAATATGGGGAGAGGGAGGAAACACGGCTCTGCGGCACAGGTAGGATCTCAACACCCCGAGGCGTCACAGAGGCAAGAGGGGACACCCCATAATCCATGGCACAGACCCAAACAAAGGGGTGCAAGAGAGCGAGCTTCACCTGTGTACAGAGAATCATCTTTCAACCAGGAAGGAAGATTGAAGAGCAAATGGCTGCAGTGTTGGGGTGCGTGTTTCTTGGCATTGAGACTCTTTTGGAAACAGGGCAGCCCAGAACCCCACAGAAGTGAAGCCAGGCCCAAACTCCTGGGACTCACAAACAAACGTCAGGTACAGCCACACTCCCTTGATGAGGCCAGACAGAGCGGCGGGGCCAAGGGCCTGGAGAGGAGTCAGTGCACGGCAGCCAAGGGTGACAGCGCACCCTCCACCCCTAGCCACCGTCAGGGGACAGAGGTGAGCTTCCGTGTGAAATGGACAAAGTATGGGGGGCCAGAGAGAGGGGACCACCATCTACTTCCATCCTTGTTCTCCAAGGGCCTGGAGAAGTTGCTTTTGCGGTCATAATTTGAGGGGGAAATCTGGTCTCCTGGGCTGAACCCCTGCTCCCGGGCACCTCATCCACATTGGAGGGGGTGGACAGGGCCCCCCTGAGGTGACCATCCACACTCAGGGGGAGGTCTATGCCACAAGGCTCTGCTGCTCCCCTGGGGCGCTTCAGTCCCTGGTCATAAAGATGTCATCGGCCAGTCCTGTCCGTGCTGGACCCCGAGGTCATCACAACGAGGCAGCCAGGAAGATGTCTCCCACACAGACAAACGCGCAGCGGGCTAGGATGCCGGACTGCCCTCCCCCTCCCCCCCATCAGCTCACACACAGCCTCCAGAAGGAGTCGACGCTTTTAAGGAACATTCGTGTTGAGGAACAGCCAGACCCTCGGCTATCTCCAGCCTGAAGATTCTAGAATTCTGCAAGTCCAGAAGTCCTCTGCTGTCTGCTGGCAACCTAGGGAAAAGCACAGCGCATGGGCCTCTCGCCACACCTGGCCACCTTCCCCACTGATCATTAGACTGTCAGGATGGTGCTAAGAATCTTCCGCCTCCTCTCTTTGGCCCAGGATGGTTTAGGGATTTGTTCCTTCCAAAAAGCTGTGAGGGGTAGCACCAACTACAAAGCCAAATGGAAACCCCCACTGCCCACGGTGGCAGGATGTGCTCAGCACCCTCCTGACCTCTGTCCCTGCTGCGTGCGCCCTCTGCGTGCACACCCACTCCCGACCCGAGTTCTCGCTGCACGCTCTCCACCCTGCAGCACCTAGGATGCAGCAGCTGAGCTCAGGAGCTCACCCCTGCCCCCTGCACTTGCCCAGGGCCTTCTCTTCGCTCTGACAACAAGGGGGTGTCTCATCGTCACCCCAAACGTCAGCCCGATGCAGGGAGGAAGACACCAGGACAGAGACTCAGCGGAGGAAAACCAACAGACACAAAGCTGCTGCTTCTAGCTCAGGCAGAATCTTTGTGAATGGGACTTGAAGGGCTCATGCAATAATGGCAGGCGCTGACAAGTGGGCTTGCATGGAATCACCAGGCTTCTGTGGAGCAACAGAAATTATCAGGAGAGGGAGGAGAAGAGCCTCTACCCGACTCCCCAGTCGGCGAGGCGCTGGCCACCTGTAGACAGAGAAAACACCAAACCTGTAAGCCCCAAACACCAGTGAGGCAGGCAGTGAGCGGCCCGTAACAGAGCAGGGCTCGAAGAGGAGTCCCTCATCTTTAGCCATAAATGGAACAACTCCATGGCTGTCATCCAGAAAACAGACAACCCCAAATGCCACCCAGGGTGTGAGGAAGTGACCCGCACCCGGGTGTGGATGAGAGCCGGCACGGCCCCATGGGGGTCAGTGCGGACACAGCTGTCTCTGACCCTGCCGCACCCCTGTGGGTGCAGCACCTGGCTCTGCAGGGAAGGCCCATGAGTCTTCCCTCATCACGAAGTCTAGCGGGGACAGGGGTGGAGGAGGAGGGCTCTGGAGGAGGAGAGGGCTGCGGGAGGAGAGACGAGGGTAAACTGAGGGAAACATGACCCGTGCACACATGGCAATGTTCCTGAAGCCCGTTACCCTGTGCAATCTGTAAAGGGGAGAGACTGCAAAGGATGAGATTTGGTTTACTTCTGTGCAGGGTAACGGGAGAGGCTGTGCGTTCAGAGGGCACCACGCAGCTGTGTTTCAGATCGCAGCGTGGAGGGGCTGCGCCCACCCGGCTACCTCCGCACCCCATTCCCCTGCATGTCGGCGGCAGACTCACATAAACCCACACAGTGCCACGAATTCCCACAAAGCAGGAGGGAAGCGTGGAGGCCCGTCTCCATGTTCATTTGTCGCTGTCTCAGTCATCCTCACACAGTCACCTTGGGTGCAGGAAGGACAGCAACAGCCTTGTAACAAGGGACCGAAGCTGCACCCCAGGAAGAGCAGAGCCCCGTGGGGCAGACCCTGTGGGGGGTCCCTCCCCCTCCCCCTTGAGGAGCCTTCCCAGTGGACAACCCTCCCCCTCCCATGGACAACCCTCTCCCCCACCCCTGTGGTCAACCACCCCCAGCAGAGGGCAGCTGCCTGTACCCTGGAGCAGGAGGAAGCACCCCAACCACACCAGCCATGACACCTCCACAGGGAACCGGAGCTGAGGTCAGGTTCAGCCAGCCGCACCACCATAACTGCAGCCGGGGAACACGGCACAGATCCCCACCCCAACTCCCCCTCTATCTGAAGCTAAAAAGCTCATATCTAGCCTCCAAACGTGTGCCTGTGGCCCTCACTCAAGTGCTTGCAATCGAGCCAAGGGGCTGTCTTCCCGTGGCTGCCCGCACACAGACCCCCCACCCCCCTCCCCTGTTCTGCCCATCGCCGTGGCCACATCTGGGCACAGAGAGGCAAGAAGCCGGCGAGGAGTGGGAGGGCGAGGAGCTGGAACTCCAGCTCACCTCCACCAGGGCTGGGCCAGGCAATCAAGATCACATAGTCCTTGCAAGTCGTACCCCAAAAGCACGGTGGAAAACAGTGGCTCCAAGGGAGAATGAAGCCCTGTACGCGCTGGGGAGAGGCAGAGACCACCGAGCAGGGATGCTGGAGACGAAACTGGAGCCCAGTCCACCTGGCCAGCCCCAGGCCCGCGCCAGGCAGGACCTCAGCTTGGTGCTGCAGGGAAACTGAGTGGGAATGGCACACCTGACGTGGGCAGGACAGAGCACCGGGCTCGCACTGGGCACTCGACACGGGTCTGGGCATGGCCATCCTCCCACCCCCTCTGCCAGGATTTGGAAACAGAGCTCAGGCAGCACCGATCCTGCCAGGTTTCAAGGTGTTGGAAAATAAACAGTAAACTTTGAAACACATTTTTCTTGTATGTTACATCGAATTTGTTGAATGTCTAAACTTCAATGATTGATTTTTGTTTCAGTCATTCACCCTGGTGGCCTCTCCTAAAAGATGCATCTTAAGACAATACATGACTTCTTTTGTCACAAATCAGATATGAAGAGAAGAATGGGGATTATTTTTTAGGCACAACAAGTACAATACAGAGCTTTCCTCCAATGCCAGTAGTGCGCGGCGGGGTACGGCTCAGCGGGGCCGGGCATGGGAAGTTGCTTTGAATTAGAAATCCTGTAAGACAGATTCAAACCGCCACTCTCAAGGGCACTCAATAACAAGAGGAAGTCGATAAGAAAAATATCCTACTTCTATTTCTAACCAAGACAGCTCGGAAGCTTAAGGAAGCGTCACGGATAATTAATATCATTTGCATGAAAAATAATGTGCCTCCGATTAAAACTTCTCTTTCAAATGTCATTTCGGTTTGTGAAGGTCTCCACTCTGACGCGGAGTGGTGGCCGGGCTGGGAAAAACACGTCTGCCCACAGGAAACCAAATGGAGCCAAGGGAACGTGGCTGACCACGGCGCTACCACAGCACCGGCCCACGCTCCCATCAACACCACACCGGACAAGCGCTCCCCGGAGCCTCCTGTCTCCCTAGCTACTTTTGATTGTTTCATCACGATGACCACTGAAACTGGGGCAGAAAATGGAGTACATGAGCACACGTCTGTGTCAACGCCGTGTAACGTCCTATTGTACCTCGTTCCCAAGCCTAATAATCCAAAAATGGACAGCTCCAGACAAAAATGGACAGCTCCAGACAAAAATGGACAGCTCCAGATAGTACACCCCAAATTCAGGAGTGGTCAGTGTTGTGTCCATTGCTTCAGCTGCTCCCCAGTCAGTGCTGTAGCATTTAGAAGCACTTGGAAGAGGCCTCACCTAACCTGACACCCCAGTGCACAGGAAAATGCCTGTCCTGCACACAGCCACACCTAACACCCGGAGCTCTCGGGATGAAGAGCCCTCCTTGGCCTCCCTTCCGCCCCCCCCTCCCCGGGCCGGCCCAAGGGTCAGCTGACCGTTCATGCCTGGTGCAAACAGGTCTTCACCTAGGCCACACCCCAATATTCCTGTGTGCCACCACGGGGCACACAGGGTACCCAGATCTCATGTGGCAGCCTCCGCACGCATGCACACCACTGATGGGGGAACGTGTGCTCAATATAATACATCACAGCGCCATCCTCACCAGGCTAAGGGAACACGGAGGTCGGGGGCAGAGTGGAGTCACATCATCAGCGAGAAGAGAGGAAAACAAAGACATTCTACACGGGGAGGCCAGTTAATGCTAAGCAAGCAAGACGCCGCGCCAACCCGACGGGGATGGCGGTGGGCTCTGAGCGGTCAGAAGATGGGGAGGAAGGCACCAGAGCCACCAAGGAAGGCTCCATGCCGTCCTTAGCCCACAGGGAAACCACAAGAGTCACATGGCCCCATCTAAGTTTGAAAAGATAGACTCGGGAAGGCAGGAAAAGAGAGGGAGCAAATGGACTGAAAGGGAGAGGCACAGGTGAGCCTGAAGTCTACTGTAGTCCACATGAAAAAAAGAAATAAAATCTGAGGCCTAGAAGGTTCCCTTGAATCTGTAGGAAAGGTGGCTGACATGGACTCCATGTTCCAAGTTCAAATTCAATGGGGCATGGCGGGACATGCCTGTAATCCCACCTGCTAAGAAGGAAGACGTGCGGGGATCTCAGTTGGGAGATCTCTCATACAAGGCAAAAAAAAAAAATTTTAAAGTGAGAACCTCCCCCATCTCAATAAATAAGCTAGATATGGTTGCGTCTGCCTGTAAGCTCACTGCACAGGAGATCTAGGCAGGAGGGTCACAGGCCAAGTCCAGTCCTCGGCAAAAACACCAGGCCTTATCTGAGAAAATAACTAAAACAAAAAGGGCTGGTGTCACCGCTCAAGCGGTAGAACACCACCCTAGCAAATGCAAGGCCCTGAGTTCAAAGCCTAGTACAACCACAGTTTTAAAAAATTCAATTCATAAAACTTCGTGAAATAGAAGTCAGAGAGAGACAGAGACAGAGGGAGGGGTGAGGGAGGAAGAGAGGGAGGAAGAGGGGGGAGGGAGAAAGGGGAGGGAGAGAATCAGAGAGGATGCGGAGGACTCTGAGCATAGTAACTCGGGAAAGGCTGCCATGCAGTCCGCGGGGCTGGGTCAGAATGCAAACTGATCAACAGTCGAAACCAGGCCAGGAAGGAGGCTCGTTGGAAGGGGCTGGAGTTTCCGACTGTGTGCATGTGAGGAGGGGCAAGGGCCCTGAGGCCTCCTGTATTCCCGCCCGTGGGGCGTGGGCCCGGCTCCCACTCCCTGCACACGCGTCGGAATCTCACACGGACAGCCGTTAATATGCCTAATTAATGCACGCTAATCAAAATGATTTTTCCTTAGTTTAAAAAAGATTCCCGAATTTGAGGCCTGGGTTGCCTAGCAACCAGCATACCCTGGAGCAGAGGAAAGCTGACTAGCTTCTCCTCCAGTGAAGTCTTTTTATGGGTCTACAGCAGGACCCAGGGGAAAATGATCATTCAATCCTGACCTTGCAATTCTAGCTCGGGGAGAACTCGGGGGGGGGGGCTCAGCCAGCAGGAAGCTCCAAAGCCCCAGAACATGTCCGTTGGGACCCAAACAGGTCAGATGGACATCTTCGGGGCCATCATCTTACAGGTCTGTGCCGGCTGAAGCCTGAAGCCTGTGTGGGCTGAAGTGGCTACCTCAGTTTCCCCATGTGCACAGCAAAGATGTCTCAGTACCCACCACCAGCACTGTCTACGCTGCCTCCGTGACTCTGCTTCCCTCTGGTAACATGTCCACAGAAAGAGATCCCACTAAGACACATCGAGGCAGAGCCATTCGCCGGAGGAGGCCGAGGGTGGCCATAGGAAAAGACTAAGATAATTCCAGGAGGAGGAGCCGTGGCCCACGGAGGTGGAGAAAATCCAAGAGCAGAGCATGTGCAGGGAGCTGTCTTGGAAAGCCAGGATGAGCAGGGAGAGGGCAGCAGGGGTGGTGGGCACAGCAGCGACCTTCCAAACACGGTGTGTCCGCAGGCCACACATGCGGCTCTGAGGCAGCCTGAGCCAACTCAGGTGACAAACATGATGCCCGTGTTAGGAGTCCTGGCATGGAGGCCGTGGGCAGCGGGGCCTGACTGCAGGAAGGCTTGCCGTTCCAGACGAGAGGAGAGGAAGGAGGCCAGCCACTGCCAAGGAACACCTCCAGTGAGGACAGGGCACGGACTCTTGCTGGACAGTCTGGGAGGAAGAGCTCAGTGATCCACGCGTGAGTTCTGACTTTCAGAGCAAGGGCACGCGTTAAGTGTGGATGGTGATGTGCTGTGTACAGCAGCAGGAGGAGACACATGCATGGCAGAGGGCAAGCAGCAAACCCATACACTCATTCAGATGGGCAATCGAGGCAAGAGCTGACGTCGAGAGGAGAGGAGCTGGGCTGGGCCACACCTGAGAGAGGGGCCGGGAAGAGACTCAGGAGGACAGGACCTGGGCCAATTAGCGGGGATTCAGTAGAAGACCATAACTGCCTCACACTCAGGAAATGCAAGAATGGCGTGTCACAATGGTGGTCACTGCCAGCGTGCATCTGGGGGCTGAAACTCTGAAGCCAATGGAAAAGTTTCTCCATGTCTCCATGTCTCTCCCACAGACTTTTCTGGGTCATCACAAGCCTTCGACACATTATACAGCCTGGCAGTTCCAGGGAGCCCAACAGAACACAGGGAGTTTTGCCCACACAGATGTGGATTAGCTGTGCCCCAGGGAGGGGGGAGGAGTCCAACACCCTCCCCCTCCCTCTCCTCCTCCTCCTGCTCCTCCTCATCCCTGCACACCACCCTCTTCACAGGTCCCTTTGCAATCCTTGGGCTTGTCCTGAACAAGATTTTCCTGGCCATTTTCCTGGCCAGCTCAATTGATGACTTATATAAAATCTCTGCCACATGTTCGTTTTATATCTGCATGAGAGTCATGATCCCACTTCTTCAAGACTTCATCCAGTAATACTTTACCAGGCTAGAGCTACCACAGAGCCCCTGCAGCCCGGAGCACCTCCCACCCCCTCCCCTGCCCCACCCCTCCCTCCCAGGGCTGGCTCTGCCCCTGCAGCAGTACAAATGTCACAGCATGGCCACCATGACCTTGGGCCTGGCCAGGGAAAGGTCTCAACAGCCTCTCCAGGCAGGGGACATGAACTTTAGGGTCACAGTTGCCTCTGGGACAGAAACTGATCAAAGGATCAACACAGGAACCGATGGGCAAGCTCTGAGGGCCTGACAGACAGAAGCCTACCTCCTGGAGATCATGGCATCCCCACCCCCTACACAGAGACAGACAGAGGCAGAGAGACAGAGACAGACTAACAGAGACAAAGACAGAGACAGATGGATATAGAGAGACAGACAGAGACAGACAGAGAAAGACAGATGGACACAGAGACAGAGACACAAACAGACAGAGGCAGAAACAGAGTCAGAGAGACAGACCAATGGACATAGAGAAAATGACAGAGGTAGAGATATAGACAGATAGAAGCAGAGAGACAGAGTCAGACCAACATAGACAAAGAGATTGAGAGACAGCACAACAGGTGGACACAGAGATAGAGAGATAGACAAAGACAGAGACAGACAGACAGACAAAGACAGAAGCACTGATCTCAGAAGGGAGACCAAGCGCCCCCCCCACTGTGCCCCCCCCCGCCCCGCCAGGCTGGTCCTCTGGGCTTCCGGGCCTGGGTTGTGTAAGGAGGTGGGGCGCTGTGCTCCTGTCCATGATCAGGGCTGAAGACGGGATGCACCCCAAGACAGGCCAGCTTGGGGACTGACAGCTCCAGAGGGGTAAGCAAACACCCGGGGCAGGAGCTGGGGTGAGCGGGCATCCGGGTTGGAGCGGGACGCCTCATCATCACGGATACCTGGGGGCCCAGTACACCCTGTGCCATGGAGTTATGGGCCAGAATTTCAAACTCCTAGGGACATGGGTGTTTTTTCATCGCTGCTGGTTTTACAGAAAAGGATCTTGTTTCTCTGTGGGCTGAACACGTGCGCTCTGGTTTCAAGAGGTCTTGGTCCTGCGAGATTTATGACATCTTGATCTTGGTCAGAAATAGGCGATCAATTGTAATAAATTGTTTTGCTATGGGTTGAGATGATTTTCACTTTTTTCTCTACTCTTAATATAATGACCTGGTCCACTCCTGACCTTGCCTTTCCAGCAAACTTAAGAGGAGAGGCAGGGTAGGGGGTAAGGGGGAGGGATACAATTTTTATTCCTTAAGAAGACCGAATCTTTGGCAAGCTATTTATTTAGTGGAATGAATACTTTATTTCCTCTTTAATAATGAAAGTATTTAAATCTATTGAATTACCTCCAGATAATTTTTGTGTGAACTTGTGAATTGACCTAATTTTTTTCATCTAATATAATTTGTTTTCCTCCACATTTTCCCGCTATTTAGAATTTCCATTATTGCACGGTAGGCTTGTTTCTTAAAATGCTGGGGAGTGTGACCTGTAGAGTTTCTGAATTGAGGGATTTCATATGATTTGCATAATCAATATACCTAATCAATATACTCTGACTGGTGTGTCGTGGAGCCTTGCCGAAGGTCATGGGCTCTGAAGTGGGAAAGCCTCACCCTCTCTTCAGAGAGAGCACGCACAGTTCTGCCCGGAGATACAAAATATATTTTTATTTCCCATGGCCTTTCAAAACCGGAAACAATTCCTTCTGAAATTACTTTAAAAACAGCCATGGCTTCTCAGTGACGCACCTGTAATGCCAGCACCTGCCTGCATGTGAACCCCAGAAGCCTGCACCTGAGCAACTCCCTAGGCCAGCCAGAGCTCGGCGTGTGGCCAGTGCCAACCAGCAGGGGCCCTGCTCCAGACGCCAGAGATGGCATCTGTGCCAGACGCCAGAGATGGCGTTCATAAAGACGCCGCTCCCTCGGCTTCCTCTGCTTTCCACATAATGGATCTGACATTTGAATTCTCGTAGAGGATCACAGGTACCTGGCTTTATTTATTACCTGAGATTAGATAACATCGTGGCCGTTATCAAGCCGTTCCAGGCTTTCTCCTAAAATAGGAAGACATTTTTCAAGGAAGGCTCATCACTTCATCCCCACCAGCGCGTCCCGCACCGGATTTCCTAGCATCGCACATCGCTCAGGCCTCTCCGCCGCGCCCACCCTCCTGTCCCTCCCTCCCCAGCCCACGCCAGCTCAAAATAACCCCCTCCCACGAATTCTCCAGTGCATTTATAGCCTGCGACCAACCTAAAAATGCAACTCAACCACTGAATTTACTACCAAAATTGGGCCACAGAGAATGGCTCCAGGGCCCAGCATCTGCCCTGTGCGCTCCATGGAGACAGCGACCGTGAGCTCCTGCCACCTGCATGGAGGTGGCACCCGGGCCACCTGGCCCGGTCCCTGAAGCCAGGATACCCCACGGACACACAGAGGGAGGAGGGGCAGGTTAAAATGGGAGAGCCTGAGGCTCTGTCAAGGTTACAATTCAGCCTCTAAACTAAGCAAGTGGGCAGCAAACTGGACAGATGAGATGGCCAAAGGGGCAAAGCAAACCCAACCAGAAGCTGCAGGGAGAAAGGACGACTGGTTTCAAAGTGCTGTAAGGGTTTACAGAGGGAGGGAGGGAGGGACAGGGAGGGAGGACGAGGAAGAGGGGGATAAAGAAGAGGAAGCAGAGTTAGAGGAAGTAAGAGCCAGCCAGAACCCAGGCCTAAATCTGGAGCACCATCCATCATGCCCTGAGAAGGAGAGTGGATCGCGGTCACCAAGCGCCCAGGGTGGCCGGCGGCCTGGCCCCTGGTCACAGCGAAGATGGCTGCAGGACAGACCTGCCTCATCCCAGGTCACAAGGAAGAGCTGGCTCGAGACAAAGCAGGGACCTAGGGAATCCATGACACTGGAGTGAAGTCACAGCAAGAGAAGAGCAGGGGGAAAGGAGGCAGAGGGGGAGACAGCTGAGCAATGGGAGAGGCGCAAGAAACGAGAGCGTTCAAGTGTGCACTGCAGATGGGGCAGGCCTGTGACACAGGGCCCCATGGGTGACGAAGAGAGGAGGAGGAGGAGGAGGAGGAGGAGGAGAACACATGAAGAAGGCCAGGAATCAGGAATGGGAGAGTCACCAAAAAAAAACAACCTTAAGACTCCACTATAAAAAATTAAAATAATAATAAATAAAAAGAAAATAAAAAAGACTCTACAGGGTAATCAATGTTCCCGAAGAACTGAACAAAGCACAAACAACAAACAAGTTGGGGGTGGGGGAAATCGAGTTTAATGGGAAAAGATTCTCAGACAAACATAACTTGACAAAATATTTGTTGAAATATTGAATCACTAAAGGATCTAGGGAAGAAGAAGCAAAAGAAGAAGAAGTGATGATGATGATGATGATGATGATGATGATGATGATGATGATGATGTAGAAAGGAAAAAGAATCAAAAAAGGCAGATGGGTTGTGGTTTCTTTTCTGTGGTAGAAAGTTCTAGCAAACATGGGAATGCCACCCGTATAGTAGAAGAGGAGAGATCCAGAGTTCCAGGAGCACAAAAAGCCTGTTTGCTCCCCGACCCCAGGTTTGTTGAGTCTTTACCAATTGCTAAAAATACTTGTCGGATTGGAAATAAACATTTACAATACACGGGAAATATTCCACCTTAGCTTACCACCAGATTTCCAAATTTTGCAATGGTTTGGATTTTTTTCAAGGTTTAAATTTTATAACATCAAATCTGTGAGCTTTCTCCTCTGTAAGTTATCACTTCAGAGTTACGGCTGGGAAAGCATTTACAAGCCTAAGCTCTCCAGTATAATTCACTGGTCTCTGATTTCACATGTTATATGGAACTCTTACAAGTTAATTTTCCGTTAGCACTGGGAAATAAATGGACAATTTTCTCTTAAAGTATTAACAAATCTTCCTGATTGTGTTAATTGAATTTCTTTCTCATTCTGTATTAACCATAGAAACTTACCCGTATGTATGATATATGATGCGGGGGGGGGGGGGGGGGGGGGAGGGTGTTCAGAGGGTGCCAGAACTGGGGCTTGAACTCAGACTCTGGGCACTGTCCCTCAGCTTTTTCATTCAAGGCTGGCACTCTACCACATGAGCCACAGCTCCACTTTCAGCTTTTTGTGGGTTCATTGGAGACAAGAGTCTTGCAGATATGTCTGTCCCAGCTCGCTTGGAGCTAGGATTGCAAGGGTGAGCTCTTCCCATTTTAACTCTGTGTGTGTGTGTGTGTGTGTGTGTGTGTGTGTGTGTGTGTGTGTGTGTGTAGTTTTGAAGTAAATGCTCCTATCTGAAAGAGCAAGTGCTCACTCTCAATCTTGTTTTCGTTTTAATGATTTAATCGGCTCAGTTTCATCTGTAGAGGATTTTTTTTTGTGTGTCACATCCCAAAAAAAGCCCAGTGGGATTTTGTCAGTTGTTGATTTGAAACACAACAGCTGTTGTTTTGTTTTTGGTTCTCCTTCAAAAATACAAATTACGTGCATGCCGGGTCCTTCCTGTTACCTTCCCAGCCTTCACTCTGTCCCTGTCCTGCACATTCTGGCTGCTACTCAAGCACGGTCTCCATCCCGGAGGGGCCCTGCAGCACGAGTCCAGTCTCTATCACCCAGGGCTCCTGAAGCGCCAGTCCTGTCTCCATCACATAGGACCCGCCACGCCAGCCCCTTCCTCAAGTTCAGACCTTGCCTCCTGCCTTGTCCGATGAGCTTGTGATTTGGGTTCCATCGCTTGCAATCCCATGTTTGTTCCACTCCCTGAAGACCAGAGCACAGCTGACAACATGAAGACACACATGAAGGTGCCCTGGCTTCACTTGCTGCAGGCTGGCTCTGGGGTCTGGGAGGGCAGGGGCTCTCAGCCTCCACCCCGGCCTGTGCTGTCCCAGCCGGCCGCCTGGGAGCTGCTGCAGCCGAATGCTAGCACAGTGGTCCACAGAGACTCATGCCAGCAAGATCTGGTCCACGCCATCATTCAAATGTCATAGAGCAGTTCTGCCTTCTCGGCCCGGTACCAGCATGCAGGACAAAATGTCAAAGACTGAATTTGATGTCAAAGAAGGCTCCATAGACCCACTGGGAATCCGGGTAAGACTCAAACTTCACACCTGCAGCCGGGACTGGCATGGACAGACCCTCTCCTTTTCAAAACATTCATCCACCTCTTTATTACTAACGATAAGGAGTTGCACAGGGGTTTCAGCTCAGCGCATCCATGGAGGGCCCCTCTCCTTCCTGGCTTTGAGGATCTGTTGACAGGAGGGCTCTGTCTCCCCACAAGCCGTCTGCTTGCTCAATAGACATTTTCCTATTTTTGGCCTTCTCTTACTTAAAATGTTTTCCAGTCTTGGGGCTTGAACTCAGGGTCTAGGTGCATACTGTTCCTAGCTTTTTTGCTCAAGGCTAGTGCTCTACCACTGAGCCACAGCACCACTTCCAGTATTTTGGTGATTAACTGGAGATAAGAATTTCACAGAGGGCTGGGAAGGTGGCTCAGTGGTAGAGCGCTTGCCTTGCATGCTCGAGGCCCTGGGTTGGATTCCTCAGCACCACATAAGCAAAAAGAAAAAAGCCGGAAGTGGTGCTGTGGCTCAAGTGGTAGAGCACTAGCCTTGAGCTGAAGAGCTGGGGGACAGCGCCCAGGCCCAGAGTTCAAGCCTTACGACCGGACCAAAAAAAGAATTTCACAGACTTTCCTGCACGGGCTGGCTTTGAATCACGATCCTCAGATCTCAGCCTCCTGAGTAACTAGGATTATAGGTATGAGCCACCAGTACTCCGCTTTAAGTTTTTTTATTGAAAAATATCCTAATTCACATAGCTGAGGCACCAGTGGGAAGCACTTGAAAAAACTTACATGAGCTGATGACATTTATTCACATCAGACATTAGGAGAGGAGTCCTGAGCCCATCCAGTCACAAGCTAGCTGAGCCACGCGACTTTCCACCCCAGCACGTTCTAATCAGTTTGCTTCCTAATGTGTCTGTTACTCTTGCTCGATGTTCCAAGTAGATTAGGAAACACTGAAGGTACTAAATGTGAACCAAACACTCGCACAGGCCTGTGGGAGACAGTGGTGCCTGATGGGGGAGGGGACAAGAAGCTGCAGAGCTCCACCCTGACCAGCAAGAGTGAGGCCCTGAGCTAAAGAACAGGGGAGAAGGGAAGGGAGGAACGTGGAAGGGAGGACAGGCCTCCTGCCACCGGGGACTCCATCGGCCAGTGATGTAATTCTGATCAGGGGAGCTCTGCAGGAAACGGGGACTGCCTGCCATAGGCCCAGGACCCTGCATGCAAACACCCCCCACACCCCCTGATGAAAACCTTGGCTGGCTGATGCGGGAGATCTCCATGCCAGCGACAGCCAGGAGTGCGCCTCACCTCAGAGGCCACATGACAACCGTGGGAGATCGAAGAATTTTCCAGATCATTTGCCACGTGTTTTCATGCAGGCTCTCTACACAGCCAAGCCAGAGGCAAAGCCACAGACCAGAGAAGCAGTTCCACCGAGCGGAAAGCGGACCGGGAGCCCGGGGCCAGGAGCCGGGTAGGATGGCGAGGGCCAGGGTCTGGGGTGGTGTCGATGGGACTGCACAAGACTGTCAAGTTGATGCACATTAATTGGGCTGTAATAAATTACACTTCAGTGAAGTTGACTGGAGGAAAGCAAAGCTGAAGAGACAGGGAGAGGCTGGAGCCATTGTGGACGGCAGCACCCAGCCCCTGGCAGCTCACCCGCCACCTTGGAGGCTGCGCCCAGCCTAGAGCTGTGTTCCAGGCAGACGGCAGACTCCAGTGCCCTGGCGCTGGGGGTGGCAGTAAGCCCAGAGAGGCTCAGAACCTCCTTTCCCCTCCTTTTTCCCTCCCCTCCCCTTCTTCTCCCCTTCCTCCCCCCTCCAGAGATGCCGGAGCCCAGGTGGGGCTGGGAAATTGGCTCACAAGCTGGGGATGATGGAGCAGCTGTGCAGAGCACAGGCCAGAGCCTGGGAGGACCAGCCATCACACAAGGACCAGAAGCCCCAGGACGTGCTCCCCTGGGAGGCCGGGCACACTCAGGGACCCGGGAGGCGCCTGTGACTCCACCAGCAGAAACACAGAACGCTGCCGCCACCCTTTCCAAGGGTGAAGGTCAGTGGGAAGGCTCCAGAAGCCCAGGAGAGGCCACCACCGCTGAGCCTGACAGTGACCAGAGTCCCGTCACCCTCTAGCACCTCTTCCAGCTCACTCCACTCTCCAATGCTGATGGTTGATCTTGGGGTGGGGGCTCCCCAAAGGGGCCACTTCCAAAGAAGTGGAATCTTAGTCCTGTGGGCGCCCAGGGTGGGGTGCCCAGGGCTTGCCTTTAACAACCGTTCTATTTAAAACAGCCCTGGCGGCTGCCTTATGGCTTCATAGAATTTACGCTGAGAGGCCATGAAATGTCACCCATCTTGTGTGTTCTCCACTTCCATGTGTTCTCTGCAGATAAACCAGACTCAGCTGTTCCTGAACCCTCAGCAAGCCTCCGTGGTGCCAAAGGTACCAACGACAGCCACACATGTTTTCTGCCAGGCAAAAGGGGAAGAACTGGCAGCAGGAAACTCTTCCCAAAGGTGGGTCTTCCTCCTCCCAGCCACAATTCCCTGGTCTCCAACATGGAGACAACTCTGACCTTGCACAACACAGCAATACCCAAGAGTGCCCGGAATACAGCCTAGACTGAGGCCTAGCCTGCACACTGGGGCCTTCCCCATCCCCTCCCTACTGACGCTGCAGGAAGAGGAGAGGATCCTACAGAAGATGCCACCTCCAGCCCCAGTCCCCCCCCCCGCCGACATGCCATCCAAGGTCGCCATCCAAGGTCACACTCCATCATCCAGCACATCCTGGGACAGGACAGAACAGAAGTTGTCACCGGCGCCCAAATCTTCTGAGCCCATGAACACAAAGAAGAGGACATGGCTTCTGCATCCCTAGGAAGATGAAGCTTGGAGAGCTGGGGCACCGGGCTGCACCACGGGTGCCATATTGGAAGGCTCTGATCAGCCTGATAAGGATTTGACCCAGGACCTCTGCTGACTCTGAAAAGCGCTGCAAGGCCAGATTTCAGGTTCCCAGGTTCGGAAGAGTTTGAGAATGCCGGGTGAACCCTACAGGGAAGGGCCAGGCCATTGTGGGCATGTCTGCTGGCATTGCCAGGGTCACTCAGCCAGAGGTGGGCTCACACTAGAAGAGCTGGCTGTGACTCTGATGTCTGTTTTCTCTCTGATCACACCAGCTTGGGAGTCAGCTGAGGGCTTTCCTCAACTGCCCATCCCCCGGCATGCCACCCCGTTTCCTGTAATGCATGCCAGCACCCCACTCCTCATGTGGGCACTCTTTTCTGTCGGTCGTGAGGCCTGAACTCTGGGCGTGGGCACTGTCCGTGAGCTCTGCAGCTCAAGGCTAGTGCTCTACCACCTAAGCCACAGCACCAACTCTGGCTTTTTTCTTTTTGCTTATATGGTGCTGAGGAATTGAACCCAGGGTGTCATACATGCAAGGCAAGCGCTCTACCACTGAGCCACCTTCCCTGCCCGATATGGGCACTCTTACAGCATTAGTTCAATTGCTCCTCTGCCAATCTGTTTGGATTCGGATGTTGTGCACACGGTTCCACATTTCTGAGCCGTGACTGAACTATACATTTAACACAGGTGGATTTCATGTCCCACCAACTACACTTCAATAATGCTATCAGCTGTGCCACACCTGTGTGGCACATGCCCTTCGAGTCCCCACAGCCGCTGGAGGACTGAGTGGATCAGAAATGCAGGGTAACTGATGTGTTCCCTGACTGGCTGTGATGCCACACACAGGGAGTTTACACTAGGGGCAGCCAGACGTGGGTGTGAGGTGCCTGTGCTCTCTGAATCCCAAGTCTAGATCACCCAATGGCCTCTTCAGAATCTCCACATGTACCCCAGGGGCATTTCGCCCCAGTGAACACACTCAACAAGAGTGCCTGGCTTTCTCCCCACTGAGCCAGTTTCCTCTGGCTTCCTTCCAGCCGGCCAGACCTGTCAGCATCTAGAAGCCAGGCCTCCCCCTGTCTCCAGTCCGCACCTTCCCCATCAACCAATGTGGAGAAATACACCACTGCCCTCCTCAGTGGCTCTGACCACTGAGCAGCTACGCCACAGGCAGATCACACCAACACTGCCCAAGACACCGGTGGCACTGGGCGGCGTGCCTGGCCTGAGGCCCAGCGTTCGCTGGTTGTGGCACTTTTATCAGCTTCCTCAGTGTGGTGATAGGTCAGTTCTCTCTCTCTCTCTTTCTCTCTCTCTCTCTCTCTCTGTCTCAAATACTCAGAGCTGTTTGCTTAGACTTTGGCAGGGCAGGATCGACGAATTTGAGGGGACGCGCTGGCGAGACTGAGCAGACGTGTGCTGGCTGTGAAGAAACAGCAGAACGCACAAGTCACAGCCCTGTTCTGTCACCCTCGGGGCCTGTGACCAGCTCCGGCATGCACTGGTGAGGTCTCCGTGAGGAGAGACGGATCGTGCAGTGAGCTGGCAGTGCTTTGGAGCCCAGAAGCGTACTGTCAGCAGAAAGAGGCTCAGGGGAGGCGGCGCTCCTTGACAGCGCTTTCCTCGAAGGGACAGAGTCTGTTTATGAGCTCAGAGCAAAGATCTGTGACCCCCCGGTCAGTCCGCGGTCGCTCCCCCTGCCCTGGAGGAGCCCTCCCGGAAATCAGTGTCGCTCAAAGCGAGATATATTGAGGAGATGAGCATGTCTCATGAACTCGCCACTTGTGGTGACATTATTAGTGTCACATTAGATAGAAGGTTTTATTACCTCTGTACCTCAGAGAAGACATTGCATGAGAAGAATTCCTCCTTAACTGTTAGCCGCCCAGCCCTGGCCAGGCATGGAAGATGGTGTAGGACCTTTAATCCTAAATAGTGCCCTCATTTCCAGAACCTTCTAAGACCAGAGCTCACAGACAAGGGAACTGGAGGAGGAGTAGGGTCAGGAAGCCTAAGCCACAGGTGGTTCATGGGGAAGCCCAGAAAGTGGGTCTCAACCCCCAGCTTCACCCCACGCACGCACATGCACACACACACACACACACACACACAAACACACACACATACATACATACTACCTACGAACACACAAAGGATGCACAGTTCTACGGGGCACACAGACCCAGGGTTCATAGCCCTGGTTTGGAACATGACCCCTCTGGCTGGGCCAACCTCATCACTGAGATTCAGAACTTGAAACAATGCATCCCTTCATTTGCATATTCAGGGTACCCAGAAGTCTGACAGTAGGACTCAGCAGCCGGCCAAGGCACATTTCCTAGAAATAGATGACACCCCTCAATGGGCCTCGAAAGGCTTACCATAAAACTACTATTAGTCAGATGCGCTCAGTTCCCCAGCTCCAAAAGCTGCTGGCTAGTGAACTGCCCCTGGCTGCCCACAAGGGGCCATGCAAGTTTGGAGCAGCGCCCTGGGCCCTGGCATCCACATGCCCTCCCCTACACCCATGCCTGGGCTCCAGACAGCACAGGCTAAGCTCGCCAGCCTCCTGCAGCTACAGAGGGGCTGCTGACCAAGCGCTGCCATGCTCCACGGTGCTCCGGGTTCAGAAGTGCTCCCAGCTGGCCGTGTGTGCCACCCCGAGGCTCCTGCCACGGGGCCAGCTGACCAGCTGGCTGACTGGCTGGCCTGGTACTAGGCAGGTACCTGGCAAATGGAAGCCATCACAGGGACCAGCCTGGAGTCCACCCCACACCTGAGCTCACAAATGGTGGCACCCCTGGCCAGCATTCCCCATGACTCTGGTACAGCTCATTTTAGCAACTGGAGGGGAGGGACATAGGGGGGGGGGAGAGGGAGACAGGGAGAGAGAACTTTCTTCTCTATCACCCAAAAACTTCCTTTAACAAACAAGTTGGCACTCAGAGTTGGGAAGAGCCATCTCCCCATCTCCCCATCACCTCTTCTCCAGTCTGTGGGGTGAGTATCATGGGGTACAGTGGATTATCGTTACAGTACTGAGGTTTGAACCCGGGGCCCAGCAAGCCCTCCCCATCGGGTTGTAGCCCAGCCCTTTGGCTTTTAATCCAGGCTGGCTGGGGCCCTTAACCCTCCCACCTCTGCTTCCTAAGGAGCTGAGATTCCAGGGGCGCTGCCACCTGGCCCCATCCATTACTTATAGAGGGAGATTTGTGGATGTGTTCCCCTGACTTCCAGGGAGGGGCTGACGCCTGTGATCTTCAGGTGCTTGAAGATTCAAGCCCCACTCTGTCCCAGGTCCCACTTGCATGGGGTGAACCTGCTGTCCTAGGTCTGGCCTTCACAGGGGAGGGGAGCACACCAGGGGTAGGGGGACACAGTTGTCCCAGGTCCTGCCTACACGGGGTGGGGAGGAGCATGCTGTCCTGAGGCCATGGGGGAGGTGGATCCCATCCTTAGTGCCCCTGCATATGCCTCCAGGGACTTTGTCAAGGGCTCTGTCCCCGGGGCCACACCCAGTGGCCTCCTTCCCATTTCAACAGTTGAATTCCAAATATAACGTGTGTATCTGTGAGAGAGACAGAGACAGATACAGACAGAGAGGAGGGACAGAGACCAGCAGAGACAGACAGACAGGGACAGAGAAAAGGGACAAACAGAAACTGACAGAGACAGAGAGACAGAGAAGGGGCAGGCAGATAGACAGGCAGAGACAGAATCAGAGACAGAGAGAGAGAGAAGGCAAACTTGTGAGGTTTCAAAATTACAGATCCATCTATATAGATTGATTTTCTATACCCCTATGACAACCTTGTGTTGGTGCAGACAGCTCACAGACAGTACCGGGGGGGGGTGTTCTTGGGGAGACACTGGGGCAAAGGCGGGCCTCGGCTGAAGGGTGGGCGACTGATCTTAAGTCACACACCGCAGCCCCAGGGGTGGGGCTCAACTGGAAGTGGCAGGTGGCTTCCCTCTCTCCCCTCCTGCCTCTCACCGAGCTCTGTCCATGAGTGACAGGCCTTGTGTCTGTGGAGTGGGAAGCTAGCATGCTCTTTCTGGCAACCACGAAGGAGGAAGGGAGAAAGAAATGGCAAATAGACCAGGCCTAAAACCCAGCTACTGAGAAACAGGAGGGTGGAAGACCGAGGGTTCAAGGACAGCCGGGGGGAAAGCCAGCATGAGATCTGCTCTGGAAAACACACTGAAAGAAGCCCAGGGTGAGCCAGTGCTGGAGGCCTGCGTGGTAGCAGGAGCCGTGCGTCCCGACCCCGGGTCACCAAGGAGCAGGAGGAGAGGCCACTGAGGCAGCAGCCAGCCCCAAAGAAGAGCAGCGGCGGTGGAAGGGATGGAGGCCACAGGCTGCAGGTGATGCCCTGAGCCTTGCCCCAAGATGAGGCCAGCCCCAGGCGGTCAGTGGGCAGCTTTGGACTTCAATAAATCTGAACACAGGTAAAGCGCTGGGCATGAGCTTTAACTCGGTTTCAGTGAAGACGAAGGGAAGGAACAGGAGCAGGCTGGTCCAAGGACAACACACAGGGGAGGCGCCGGGGAATAGCTGCTCTGGCACTGGGAACAGAAAGTGGGGGTACTGAACCCCAACAACCTGACCCAGGAGAACTCTCACCCCAAGCACCCAGCAGACACTTCATAGCACCACCCCTCGGGATCCTGCAAGACGCCCTTTGGAGTTCCCACCTCGCACGAGGCCCTGAGTTCAAATCCCACCACCATCGCCACTCAAAGAACTCCAATAAAGCACAACGCTGAACCTGCACACGGTTAAAGTGGTAGAACAGTAACTCGGCTCGAGACTAGAGCAAGGTCATCATTCCCCCGGGGCAATGAGGACACTCGAGGACAAGCCGGCTTACAGCACCAGCACACAGGGCACCAAGGGCTGCCAGGCAGGAAACCCCAGCTCCAACCCGCTGGCCTGCAGAATCCAGCCCCGAGAAGGGGAAATACTGTGGGAAAATGCAATCAGGGGTCCAAGAAAAGCACTGTCTCCATGAGTGGGCAGGCCGGCCAGCCCCACAGAAAAATGGAGACCAGATCATAAAACAGGAGCCAAGCAACAAGTGGGGAGAACGGGAAAAGCCTGTGTGTGCATGTGTGTGTGTGTGCGCGTGTGTGTGTACATGTGTGTACACACATGTGCACACGCAGGAGTGTTCTGATGGAAGGGAGACAGAAAGACAAACGCTGTAAAACCTTTGTTTTTAAGTAGATGGAAGGCATGTAAATATGTGTATGTAAATATATATGCACACATATATACATATACATGAAAAGAAAAATACTCCTTATATTCAATATATAAACGTTTATGTATTTCAAACCACACAAGTTTTAAAAATAAAGATAGAATTTTACACACATCTACAGATATATGTGTATACACTGTATCCATATAGATATACATTGTTACAAATAAGGTCATTTTATGCAAAAAAAAACTGGAAAACCTAGAGGAAAAGACTTTAATAAAAATACCTAATTTATGCCTCGGCACAGAGAGATTTTCATAAACTGCAGGCACGCTGTTCTCAATGAAATAATGGGTTAGGAGAGATTAAGAACTGTATCTTACCTGCTTTATGATATGTAGTAGTGACTGTGCTTTATCAGAGCTGTTTTTAATGATGTTACTCTAGAATGTTTTCTTTCCAGATGATGATTGAGAAGTTAATAAAAAAAAATGGTGCCAGGTACCACAACAGTAACAGAACTTCGCATTTTTCTGGGGTTTTGTTTTTTATCTTTTTTTTCTTTTTATTAATGGATGTGCTGGATGTCTAATTTTGTTCAGATGACTGCAGAACCTGGAAAAGCTGTTGCTGCTATTGATGCATAACATACTGCTATTATTGGTCTTTTTATATAAATATAAATATATATATAAATATATATAATTTGAATTTTTGGAAACTTTAACTGTGCTGTCAACTTTGGAAAAAGTATCCCAGTTTACCGTGTTGAGTTGGCATTGTACAGAAATTAATAGCCATATTGGTCTAGAAATGTTAAACTTAATTTTTTTCCATTTGTACAGGGGTAAACACACTGTATTAAATATGTAAGGTCTTATCTACGTGGGTTTGATTACAGAAACTAATAAAGTATTCTCTAAATAATGAAAAAAAAAAGAACTGTATCTTGAGGAAACGGAGAGAGAGGGGCCAGAGAGGACCATGGGAGACCATGGCTGCCCCAACAGTTCCTACGGAAAACAGCGCACGTATCCAAGGGCAGGGCTCAGTGACACATGCCTGTAATCTCAGTAGTGCAGGGGACATAAGTAGAAGGGTCATAATTAGAGGCTGGCCCTGGGGGAAAAAAAAGTGTGAGACTCTATGTGAAAATTAGCTAAAGACAAAGGCAGAGGTGGAGATCAAGGCCATCCTAGCACAGCACAAGCAGTAAAAATGCTGGGTGTGGTGAGGCCCACCTGTGAGCCCAGCTACAAAGGAGGTGTAAAGTAGGAGGATCACAGTCCAAGGCTGGTCTTGGCAAAGAAAGTGACATCTGCCTGAAAAATAACTCAAAAAGGATGGAAGGCATGGCTCAAGTGGTAGAGCACCTGCCTAGCAGGTGTAGGACCTTAAGTTCAAACCCTAATACCATGAAAAATCAAAAAAAGGAAAAAAACAGAACAGAAAAATAAAGTACATTTATATACAATAGAACACTACAGTAATGGAAATAAATAGACTTGAGTAGAGGGAAACTTAAGATCACATTCCAACAGGTTTTAAATAATCGAGAAAACTATTTTTTATATAGCCTATAGATCTAATAAAATCCGCTATGACACACTCTGAAAGTGCAAGCTACTGTTAATGGGGGCTAGGTGTGGTGGTGCATGCCTGAATCCCAGCTAGTTAGGAGGCAAAAATAGGAGGATCAAAGTTCAAGAATAGCCTGGGCTGGGCTGGGAAGGTGGCTCAGTGGTAGAGCGCTTGCCTTGCATGCATGAGGCCCTGGGTTCGATCCCCCAGCACCACATAAGCAAAAAAGAAAAAAAAGACTAGCCTGGGCCAAAGTAGGGAAGGAAGGGGAGGGGAGGGAAGGGATTGCTAACACATTTTGTATATATATAAATTCCTTGGCTAGACTTGGGACAAGCATTGAATATTGTTTTTCTTAATTTTCTTCTTCTACATGAAACACTTGAGGAAACATTCCTTAAATGGACAGATGGTTGATGGATGAATGATGAGTGAACAGTATGATAGATAGTTGGATGATGAGTGGACAGTTGGATGATGAGTGGATGAATAGATGGTGGACAGACAATGGACAGTAGCTGGGTGATAGATGAATGATGATGAACAGAATGATGGATGGAGAATGGATGGATGGATGGATGGATGTATAGCTGCATTGATTGGTGGATGCATGAATGGATGGGTGGATAGATGGATGGGTGATGGATGGATAACTGGATTGATGGGTGAATGGATGGATGGGTGGGTGGGTGGGTGGATGGATGGATGGATGGGTGATGGATGGGTGGACGGATGGGTGATAGATGGATGGATAGGTGGGTGGGTGGATGGGTGATGGGTGGATGCATAGCTGGATGGATGGATGGATGATGGAAGGATGGATAGGTGGGTGGGTGGGTGGGTGGGTGGGTGATGGGTGGATGCATAGCTGGATGGATGGATGGATGATAGAAGGATGGGTAGACAGGTGGGTTGATGGATGGATGGATAGGTGATGGGTAGATGAATATCTGGATGGATGGATGGATGGATGGATGGATAAGATGATGGAAGGATGGGTAGATGGATGGGTGGGTTGATGGATGGATGGGTGATGAGTGGATGAATATCTGGATGGATGGATGGATGGATGGATAAGATGATGGAAGGATGGGTAGATGGATGGGTGGGTTGATGGATGGATGGGTGATGGGTGGATGAATATCTGGATGGATGGATGGATGGATGGGCGGGTAGATGATTGGTGGGTGGATGAATGGGTGGATGTGGATACATCGCTGGATGGATGGATACACAGTGTGAGTGTGGGAGACTTGTTCCCTGAGTGAGGACGGAAACCTGGGTGGTGGCTTTAAGAGTTGGGACTCGGTAGGAGGCCGACCCACTGTGGGGCATGGCTCTGAGGAGGAGCAGCAGCCCTCTCAGGCCCCTGGTGGGTTCCCAGGGAGCCAGCTGTTACCACACCCAGCCCCTCCCCATTCCCCTGGGCTCCCGCCACTGCGGTGGCTCCATGTGAGAGGCTCCCTGGACTGAGCCCCTACATTCCGGAATCCCGCAGCCTCCTCTCTTCAGGCATTTCATTACAGGTCCAGAAGGTGTAGGAGTAGGAAGGGATGTGCGGGCAGGGGGATGCAGAAATGAACAGCTCTGAAGCCCCACGGCAGTCGGCTGGGAGAATGGTGTTCAGCACCCCCCCCCCCGTGCCTGCAGCACCTGCCGAAAGCACTGCAGCAGCCATCATGCCCAGCACGCCGCTCCCTGTCTCCTCTGAGGACACGCACGCAAGGCCCTGATGGGCAGAACTTCAGTGTCTGGCCGCCCCTGAGAGAAACCAGCAGCCACTGCCTTGGGGACCCTGTGCTCATGGCCCCCTCGGCTGACCCCAGCCAGGCAGAGCTAAGCCCCCGCCTTCAACCCCCGCCTGCCACGCTAAAGCCAGACTGTCCCGGAGCCCCAGGGTGCTTGCAACACAGCAGAAGCAGTCATAACTCAGTGTTCACCTCAGCAATATCAATAAATAAGGAGAATGAATCTCCTGAAGGGAAATAAACACCCCCTCTCCAGGCTCAGAAATGAAGCTTTCCTTCTGAAGGACAGACTCATCTCTACCAGCCAGCCTCTGTCTCTGAGTGCCAGCTTTTCTCACCAGGCCAAGCCTGATCTCAGGGAAGGGGGAGGGGACACTGGATCCCTCCCACTTGTCCTGGCTGAAAGGTTCACCCTGCCTGCCTGCCTCAGGCCGCCAGCAGCCTGTATGTCCAGAGGGAGCCCCACAACCCACAGACACCAGCCAGAGGGGCCACAGGGGTCAGGGTGCAAGGGTGAGATCCAGCCAGCAGTCTCCTCAAAATGGACCCCCTTGGGGCTGAGTGCGGTGGAGCACTCCTGTAATCCCACCTCCTGGGAGATGGAGATGGCAGAATCAAAGTTACAGGCAAAAAAACTTAGCAAGACCCCATCTCAACTGTGTTGGAGGTGTGGCTCAAGGGCAAGATCCTGGCCTCAAACCCCAGGACTACCAAAACAAAAGAAAACAAAACAAAAACAGGAGCTTGCCGTGGTGTAGCCTATAATCCCGGCTACTCTGGAGGTGCTGACAGGAGGACCAAAGCTGAAGTCTACATGCTCATCAGGGGACCTGGGCCCCCCCCCCGAATCTCGAAGGTCTGTGGTGGGCCTCCCAGACAGGCCAGGGTACCGAGAAGCTGGGCAGGGCTCACCCTCCACCTGCCTCTGGCTTCCCTGCTGGCCTGGGAGATTTGTCACAGCCCCAGGGAAGGGCCACAGGCAGGCCTTCAGGCCTGTGCTCCAGGGCACCATGCGCCCTGCCACCTGGGAAGAGCCCGGAGCCCAGAGGCTGGCCACCCCCTTAGGCCAGGCCACAGTGACCAGCAGTGGCCCAGGAAACCTGTCCACACCAGGCCCAGCTCATGTGATTGTCCCACAGGGCTGGGGATCAAACCCAAGCCCTGTGCATGCTAGGGCACTGCTCTATCACTGGGCCACGCCCACGGCCAACGAGCTCTGCCCCTGCCACTTGGCCACAACCCCACTCACCAGCCACCCCCTAGCCACCCCAATGTGCCCCGCCCCTCTTTGGCCATGCCCGTTGATGCTGGGCCACACCTGCTTCTAATGAGCTCCGCCCCTGTTGCTTGGCCACACCCACACACGAGCCCCGTGGCTACCAATGTGCCCTGCCACACCCCCACCCATGAGCCCTCTTTGCCAGCCATGCCCATCATAAGCCCCACAGCTGCCTCCAAGCCACACCCCTAAAGATGAGCCGCACCCTGCATGGTTAATCAAACCATTGAGCCACGCCCCCTGCCAAGGTCACACCCAGCAGCTCTAACATCTCCTGGTCTCTCCTTGGACCCAGCCAATCTGTGCATCCTGCATCCTCTGCTGCCATAAATGCACACGCTGTAAAAGGCAGATAAGCACGCCAGACAAGAGGAGGCAAAGCCACCTAGGGTCTAGGCTCCTTCCTGCCCCGACCCCTCACTTCCTGCTGAGGCCAAGCCAGTTTGCCTCTGGCAGCCCCGGGAACCCTCCTGAGATGTTACACAAGTATAAAATACAGCTTCAGGCAGGCATACGTATGCACACCTGTAATCCCAGCACTTGGGAGGCTGAGGCAGAAAGATTGCGCATTCCAGAACGACATCCCAAGACTGTCTGAAAATAAATACATAAATTGAAGAGCCACGGCCATATGGAACACGCCACTTAAAGGCAAACGCGTGGCAATGCCGGAGGTGACTCTGAAGTGCAAGAAACACATCACTAAGGATCCTAGTTCCTCCTTCTTTTGAATGCTGCTTTCTGATCAGGGTGTTGTTTTGTCAGGACGCTGTCCTGGGGGAGTTCTGACACGGTGTCCCCACATTTACTTCTACCCCCACCCCACCCCCATCATCCTGAACACCTGAGCTCCACTGGGAGCAGCATTCTGTCTGGGCAGCTTGAAAGCACCAGGGGCAAATCAAGAGATGGCTCATAGACGAGGATGCCCACACGAGTGGGGACACAGGAGGGTCCCCCTCCCCCTCCCTGTCCCCAGTGGTAAAGACCCAGCCAGCTGGCAGACAGACAGCACACTGTGGAGAGGCAGTCTGGTGGGTGGGCCCTGGTGGCCTGGGACTCCCCGGTCCTCCAGCCTCAGCTCCCCGAGTGTGGAGATTACAGGGGTACACCACCGACATGCGATGGCACATTCAAGACTACTCGTATCCAAGGAAAATGGAGCGCTCCCACTGCAGGTCCACCCGTCCATACAAAGAAGTCATTTTGCCATTATCTGAGCTCTTCCACAGCCACACCTCCACGGGGTGCCTGGAGCCCAGGCCTCTCCCTCGGGTCCCCAGCCCCAAGGCCGCCCTGGGTGGGGAGCTGCCTCTCACCATCGAGTTCCTCCACGGAGATGTTGGCCAACTGCTCGCTGTCGCTGCCCGCCGAGAGTGAGCGGTTGAGGTAATTCCCCTTGTACAGTAGGCCGGCGGTCACGTGGTGGAAGGGCATCTTCTCCCTGCGGGGACAGCACAGGATCACTCACACCAGGCCACTCACCTGCTCCCCGCCCCTTCCTTCCTGCCCTGTGTTCTGCCCCAGGACCCCACGGCCTGTGCCTCTCCCCAGAACTCTTAGGTCCCCCCCAGAATTCCTCTGACTTCTTCCTTCATTTTTCAGTTGTGGTCAGATCACTACTTCAGACCAACAAGGGGGCCTTTGCCCCTTTCCTGGGTCTGAAAATAACTTGGGAGGTTTAGGGGTTTGAACTCAGGGCTTGGGCTTGCTAAGCAGGTGCTCTGCCACCTGAGCCATGCCCCAGCCCCTGTGTTTTTGTTGTCTGCCACAAAGGGTCTGGTGCTTTTGTATACAATGGTCTCAGACCACAACCTACACCTCCTTGTAGCATACTGGTTAAGATGACAGAGCTGGCCTTGAACCAGGGATCCTCCAGTCCCTGAGTGGCTGGGATTACAGGTATGTGGGACTGGCCTGGAAAATGCTCTCTCATGATTGGAAGGAGTGTCACAGAAATGGTGGAATACCCAGAAATGAGACACCTTGCTGTGACAGATCGACCCCCTCGTGTGCTTCCTCCCCTGGGAAACAGGGTGTCCCATTCACACAGCCCACAGAGCAGGAAGGAAACATCGGGAGCTTTTTAGTTCAAACAGATCCATGCTAGCCTCAAACTCAAGATCCTCCTGTCTCAGCCTCCTAAGTGTTGGGATTTACAGGCATGATCCACTACACCCAGACATGCCCTTCATAAGGGCAGTGTTTTGCTCTCAGGGCACACGACACTCAGGAGTGGAAGTCACACCTCCCCACAGGGTACATCAGGCTCAAGTATGGAAGTCACATCCCCCCAAGGGACGCAACAGGCTCAGGAATAGGAGTCACCCCTCCCACAGGTTCCTAGAAGACCTGCTTCATGCACACTCCCATGATTCCACTTGTCCCCCACGTCCCCTGCTGCCACCCGAGCCTCAGGAAGTCCCCCCCCCGCCCCCCACTGGGACCTTCTGCCCTGTGTCCACAGCCTAGGAAGGGAAGAGGCAGTACGGGAAGGGGTGGTCTCCCCACCATGCGGCAGAGGTCCGGAACCCTTACTGCAAGTTCTGGGAGAGCCCAGGCTCCCTCCCCTCACCCCTCCATGGACCTGGAATCCGGGAGGACAGGGACTTCAAGGCCAGCATGGCTAAAAAAGAAACGCAAGACCCTACCTGAAAAATAACTAAAAAGCCAATGTGATTAAAAATAAAAAAATCCGTCTCTTCCCTTGGAAGTTTCTTAAGCAGTTTGGCAAATTTCTGGTCTCAGATTTCCTAATTTCTCAGCTCTGACGTTGCGATCACAGCACTCTGTCGTTTCTTTTTGCGGCAAAATCACATCAGGGTGGAAACAGCTCCAATAGCAAAACAGGTCTTTCCATAGCTCAAGTTCCTTTTTAAAAGCAGTTGTTTTCTTCCAGTCTTTGTGAAAATGGCATCTGTGTCAGATCCCAACAACACCCTCCACCCGCCCAGCGACCATAGCGGTAGCCCCGCCAGGCCGGCCACACACTGGCCACACTCTCCACACCAGAGCCAGTACTGGAGGTTGAGCCCAGGGCTTGAACTCAGGACCTCTTGCTCTTGCTGGGTGGTTTCTACCCACAGCTGGCCCGCTACCACTTGAGCCATGCCTCCACACCAATTCTTTTCCAGGTTATTTTGGAGACAGAGTTTCAAAGACTTTCCTGCCTGAGGTGGCGTTGAACTGTGATGCTCTAGATCTTAGCTTCCTGAGTGCCTGTCATTATGGACATGAGCTAGGGGTGCCTGGCTTTGAACAACATTTTTTTTTCAGGTTTTTGTCCATTTCCTGAGTGTGGCTGCGGTGGAAGCTGGTTGCTATCATCTGCCAGGCACGCGGGACCGCACGCCAGTACAACAGGCATACAGGCGCGGACCCCTGCCCGCATGGCAGGGTGGGTGTCCACTTCTCGGGTTCACAGCGCAGCACAGGTGCAGGGATGATGTGGTGCCTTCCCCCCAGCCGAGGCCCCCATTCCACACCCACCTGCAGGGTGCCAGCGCCCCACTCCTCACTGTGGATCTGCCACCGAGGCTGTCACTGGACGAAGAGGAGCAGGGCAGGCCTCCACGCGCCATGTGGGAATAATACCCCAGAATCCAGCCCAAAGAAGCCCGACAGGAACAAAGCCAAGACTGCTTACAAGAAGCATAAAGGAAAAACAAACAAGTGTGGGGAAAAAAAAGTCCACTAAATAATCAAAACCTACCGTGACTCTGTGTGCGTGTATTCAACCCAGCTTTCGCTCTTGACACAGTCAAATTAAAAAAAAAAAAAAAGAAAAGAAAATTCAAAGGAAATGACTAAGTAACCTCACCAGTATAAAAATATAAACTTCTAGCTACTCTAAAGAGCATAAATAAAAGGGGTAACAGGGAGGGTTAAAAGTGACATGAACAGAAAATTCACAAAACTGGAAAGAACTAAAATAACTAAAAAAAAAAATGTGAAAGACAATACTTGACTTCATAACCAACCAAAGAAAAAGGTTTTTTAAAAAAAGAGAGAGATTCTGTTACACAGGCATGGAGGTACACGCCTGTAGTCCCAGCACTTAAAAGTAGGTGGAGAGCTGTGAGGTCAAGCCAGGCCTTTGCAGCCAATCTCTGGGTCAGAGAGATGGGAAGGGGGGAATCAGCATTTCTCTATCTATTATTTCTCCTCCCTCTTCCTTCCTTCCTTCCTTCTTCCTTATGTCCTTCCTTCCTTCCTGCCTGCCTGCCTTCCTTCCCTCCCCTGCCCCAAACACTGGCAAGCATGTAATAGAACCCATACTCTGTGAAGCAACCCTTCAAAGCAACTTAGCAATTATGTGTCGAGTCCAACACATAATTCTTACTCTTTCCCTCAGCAGACTTCCATACAGTCAAGTATCTCATTGCATTGTATCTAAAATGGAAAAAAAAATAAGAAAGAACAAGAAAAGAGAAACCTGAAAATACTGAAATCATCCTGGCCTGTCATCCTAGCTATCCAGGAGGCTGAGATCTGAGGATTGTGGTTCAAGGCCAGCCTGGTCAGGAAAGTACACAAGATTCTTAGCTCCAGTAAACTACTCAAAAAAAGCAGGAAAGAAGTGGTGTTATGGGCTCAAGTAGTAGTGCTTCACCTTGAGCCAAAGAAGCTCAGTGCCCAGACCGAGTTACCCCAGGACATGCAAAATAATATTTTATCTCTCTCTCTCTCTCTCTCTCTCTCTCTCTCTATATATATATATATATATATATATATATATATATATATTCAACAGCAAAGTATTCTCCTGTCAGAGTGTGCATGAAGGGAGCTTAAGAATACTTCAACGATAAATCTTTGGAATGTGTATTTTCCTTTCGGGGGTACTCAAGGCCCCAGCCTGTTTTTGTTTTTTTCTGGGCCTGAGTGCTCTACCATTTGAGCCACAGCACCACTTTCAGTTTTCTGGTGGTTAATTGAAGATCAACGTCTCGTGGGCTTTCCTTGCCTGAGCTGGCTTTGAACGGCAATCCTTAGATCTCAGCCTCCTGAGTAGCTAGGATTACAGGCCTGAGCCACAGGTGCCTGGCCCAGCCTGTTTTGATGATACTTAGGGCCCTGCACACATTAGGTAAGCCCCCCGACAGCTGACCCCCTCTTCTAGTCATTTGTTTAGGTTGTTTCTCAGCTAGCATTTCATACGTTTGCCTGAGCTGCTCTCAGACCTAATGTCTACCTCCACCTCCAAAGCAACTGGGGCTCCAGGCGTGAGCCACTGTGCCCAGCCAGCAGTGATTTCACCATTTGGTTATTTGTTTTTCTTTTGTCGATCATGGGGCTTGAACTCAGGGCTTGGGCACTGTCCCTCAGCTCTTCAGCTCAAGGTGAGCGCTCTACCAATTGAGCCACAGCGCCACTTCCTGATTTCACCATTTGGATGACTAGAGTTCAGCTCGGGTAGCATACACAGGGAGGGTCTGGCTGGGCAGAGAAGTCTGGGATGGTCCAGCCCAGGCACTGAGAGCTGGAGTGGACAAGGTGAGAAGAGCCAGGGCGGGACCTGCCATGGGCAGGCAGCGGCCAGGGCAGACCTTTCTCCACCAGCATTTGCACAGAAAAACATTTTCCCCCTTCCAGGTCTTAAACCCCAAAATGAAGGCTGCCAGTCCACACCCCATCTAGACACTGCATCTCCACGCACAGGCTCATTTCCTTCCTCCTTCCTTTTCTTCCTGTTTTGTGGTATCAGGGTTTGAACTCAGGGCCTCATATCCACTACCCATGCTCACCCCTGGTGCTTTACCACTTGAGTTATGCCTCCAGCCCAGCTTTTTTGCTGGTTATTTTGCAGATGGAATCTCAAAGACTTTTCTGACAAGACTGAGCCAAGAGCCTCCAGATCTCAGCCCCCTGTGGAGCTAGGATGACAGGCATGAACCTCCGGTTGGAATTTGAAATCGTTAGAACAAAAAAAAAAAATCAGTTCTACAAAGAGAACAAAGCACCTGTCCTAAGACAGTTCCCACCGGAGGAGGGAGGGAGGCGGGGTCTTCACAGTGGGGGGGTCAAAAGACAGCAAGGCACTGGTGGCTCATGCCTATAATCCTAGCCACTCAGGAGGCTGAGATCTGATGATCCCAGTTCAAAGCCAGCCCGGGCAGGAAAGTCCATGAGACTCTTATCGCCAATAAACCACCAGAAAACAGGAAGTGGTGCTGTGGCTCAAGTGGTAGAGCGCTCACCTTGAGCTGAAGAGCTGAGGGACAGCGCCCAGGCCCAGAGTTCAAGCCCCACGACCGACCAAAAAAATAGAAGAAAGAAAGAAATGAAAGACTTTAGCACTCCCTCCAGCCAGCCATGAATGCAAAGGCTCACATATAAAAGCAGGCCTGGCAGGAGTGAGAGGGAAAGGTGGCTCCAAGAGCCGAGCGACCCTGGCCTGGCAAGTCGGAGATGCAATGGCCGGCAGAGGCCAGAGCCGGGCCCCATCCCCGGAGCATGACGCTCGGTCAGCTGCCTGTCCCCCGACGGCGGCTCCCTCGGATGCAGACACCAGGGTTCCCACAGCCCGGACTTATTTGCATCCACTTACACTGATTTGTGCTACTCCATTCCTGCATTGCGTTTGTAAGGCCGGGCTGTAAAATGATATGTAGAGCATAATCAGAGCTATAAAAAGACGATTACCTACAGCATATGTTTACATTCCTTCCTATACATAATACATGTATAATTGTCCGCTCTGCCGGCAGTGGCTGACAGACGCGTTACAACTGCACACTTGCTCTCCTGAACTCTCTGCACCCAGCGCCGCGCTCCATTTCATCTCTACAGAGACATTCACAGGAGTTTAACAACTGAAGCTATGCCCTCCTGGAAGCCTGGACCACAGCTAGCTGCAGGACAGAGACCCCAAAGCCAGGGGTGTGGGGACCCTGTGACCAGGTGGTAGACAAGGGAGGGCAAGCCCTGCCTACGGCTGCCTGTCCACAGCCCCTCACCCGGAGGGAAGTTCGGGGCAAAGGCCTGCAATTGTTCTTACTGAAAGCCATCAGACAAAAGATTCAGCTGGCCAGGTGCCCGGTGGCTCCCACCTGTTGTCCTCACTGCCCAGGAGGCTGAGATCAGGAGGACCCACACACAGTTCCAGGCCAGCCTGAGCAGGAAAGTCCTAAGACCCCCATATCTCACTGGAGGGAAGCTGGGTGGCGGCACTGAGGCTCCTTCCCCAGCTGGCTGTGGTGATCCTGGCGGCCGCACACGTGTGTGCACAGGTGTCACTCTGGTCAGCTGACTTTGATTCTCCTGTGCTTGTTCTCCGAGCGGCGCAGGGGCCTCACAGGGTAGTTATGTTTTGAATTTTCCAAGGAGCCTCCATGATGCCCTCCATAGTGTCTACACGAATTTACACTCCCGCCTCAGTGAGCAAGTGTTCCCCTTCCCACATCCCAAGCAGACCTGGCTGTCGCAGAAGGACGAGCACCCTCCTCAGGGGCGGGCTGGGGCCAGGTGGGGGCTCAGGGACTCCCATCCCCTCCCCCCCCACCCCAGGCTGAGGTTGAAGGTGGCTTATGGATTTGCTGGCCACACGTACTTCTGCATGTGGAAAGCGTCTCTTCCATGCCACTGCCCACCAAGTGCCTGGATTGTTTGTCCTTTAGGTTGGTTAATTTTCCAGGATCCTGGCACATTGTGGATATTAATCTCCTGTCCAATGGACATCTGGAACAAGGCTTAGTATTTATTGACCCATAGCTAAATGTGGAAGGATTTTACTCTAACAGATTTCTACATCGTTCTCTGAAGACCCCTGTGCGCTGAGTTCTGTGTGCAGTACTGAGCTACAGTCCCACTCGCTTTGTCGTCTATGTCATACTCAGAGTCCTAGACCACTTCCCAAAAAGACAGGAGAGCTGGTCGCCAGAGACAAGGCCTCTTGGGACGGCAGGGTCTGTTGCCGGGGCCCAGCACCCATCCTGTAGTTTCTAGAACAGCCATTCCCTAGCAGCCAACCCAAGTTGCCTGCTCTAATAGATCCCATTCTCCAGGGGGGGACAAAACATGTCTTCTCATGGTCTAGAACCTGGAAATCCAAGATCAAGATGGCAGCATGGCGAACTCTGGTGATCTCCCTTCCCCCACCCCCTCTCCCTCTCCTCCTCTCTCGCTTGCACACAGCAACCTCCTCTCCCCCCCCCCCGTGTCCCAAGGCAGGAGACAGAGCAAGCTCCTGGAAGGCGATAGCCATAAAGGCCCACACTGCATCATGAGGGGCCACCACAGGCCCTTGTCTAACCCTGCTCGCCTCCCAGGCCCATCTCCAAATACACTCCCGACTGGACTGAGCTGCCCTAGCACTGGAGCCACGGGAGCCACGGGAACCAGGGCCTTTGACTGGCAGGGGAGAGGCCACGGCACAGCAACACAAGTCAGTCTGCAGGAGAGCAAGTGTGGCCAAGCCCGCCAACCCACGTGGGAGTCAAACAAAACCTCTGTGGCTTCTTTGCTTTCTGTAATTTTCCCCCCCAGTTCCATTGATTTCTACAGATGTAAGGTCACTGCCTTCTTCCATCTCAAAGAGAATTCACCCTTTTAAGTCCCGGCTTTGAATCTACCCACATGGCGAGGAGAGTCCGCACTGCCTCACTAGTCCTGCATTATCCTAGTACCGCCCCAGAGGTGTTTTATTTAAGAGCACAGTACACCAAGGATGGCAGCAATCATTCCTACTCACTAATTGATTGATTCCACAGGCGTCACAGTGTCTAATGGTCGGTCACCAGGTGAGACACAAGTGAATGTCCAAAACATCATCGCTAAGGTCAGGGAGTCAGTGGGCATGCCCGCAGAGAAAACACAGAAGAATCATAATCCTGTTTGCAAATAAGTGATTGTGAGGAAGAGAGGGTTTTCACACATGCCCCATGCAAGAGGCCCCTAGTTTTGTTTATGTTTTGCAGTACTCGGGATTGATCTCAAGGCCTTGTGCTTGCTAGGCAGCCATTCTACCAGCTGGGCCATTCCTCCTGCCTTTATTGTGCTTTTATTTGGGTCTTGCTCGTCAGATAAGGTCTTGAGTTCACTTTGCCCACACTCACCTCCAACCTTGATCAGCAGCCGAGGTTCCAGGCCCACACCGCAGCACCTGGCTCGACCAGCCATCTTTAAATGTTCTAAAGGATCTATTTACACCGTAAGGATCATCTTGTTAATGTCCATTAATTGTATAACGGGGTTTCGCTGTGCCGTTTGTTAACTTGTTTTAGCCCTGTCTGGCCAGAAGAGACCTGAATAGATGCATGGAAAAAGACACAGGAGAGCCGCTTCACTTGGGCTAATTTACATGAAATGAAGAGCACACAAATTAACTGCATTCAATCTGTCCTCCCCTCGAATAGGGATCTGAAATTTGCTTGATGCTCTTGAGATGATGACATCAGAATGTTAGGAAATATGGTGCCAGCCCAGAGTGCGGGGACGGCGTTGGTTTCTTGAGGCTCCTCCCAGGGATGCTCCGCTGCCGGGCATGAAGCTCCTCCATCCACCTGCCTGCACAGATGCACCCTCACAGGGCACGGGCCGCGGCCGCCTGGTCAACCTATGGTTCGATGCCCTGGGGAGGTACCACTGGGCACTGGGCCCCTGCCGAGGGCAGCCAGAACACCACAACTGTGCACCAAGACATTCCAACCCTGGGCAGAAGACAGACACCCCTGACATCTGCTAGCACAAGAAGGACCCAGGCGGAGGACTCAAACAGCAATGACAGAGCCCACAGTCAACCTGACACAAGGAGTTCTAGGAGATTTCACGTGAGCCTGTCACCCACTACCCGCCCTGCACCAGGCCACAGGGATGTGTGCTTTCCCACACTCACAAGATGGGAAAAGCAACACAACCCACGAGACACAACCAGACAACACGCTGTGGGGCCGTGCTCTCCCCAAAGTGAGTTCAGAGCCCCACACTAGGTGCAGTGACACATGCTTGCACCCCCCCCCGGGGAGGGGCAAGTGCCCCGAATCCAGCACCCCAAATCCACACCCCAAATCCAGCCATGCTCCAACCCCAAGCATCTGGTCTCTGAAGCAATTCTTGAACCGACTTTCTAGACCTGCCTGGAGTGGTTCTGAGAGACAGAGACACAGACAGAGACGGGAGAGCACGCAGAACTCATCCGGAGCAAGAGTGGAAGGTATGTAAAGCACATGGAGGCTCCAGTGGAGGCAGGGCCTCTGCTCTCGGAACCACACACACATCCATCTGCAACTACAGCAGAGGCCTGGCAGCTCAGGGGGCCCCAGGGTTCAGGGTTCAAGAAAGGTCCCTCTCCCTTGGTAGAGCATGGGGGACAGAAGGGGGGGGCACAAGAAGAGGGAATACACCTTAGGTGTCAGAGGCCCAAAAGAGATTGGACATAGGCTGCAGCCTCCAGCCTGAGGCCACAGCCAGCCCGGGAGCCCCTGGCAGAGGGCATTGCAGGGCAGCGGTGAATCAGCAGGCAGGGTCGACAAACAAGACAGCAAGGTTGTCCGCGGCTGTCTGCCTGCAGCCCTGGCTCTAGCCCGCATCCATGCTTTACTCGGGCCAAGGCACTGGAGCCTTCCCACCCTTCCCGACACGGCCTCAAGCCCCAGGTGCAGCCATTAGGAGGTTTCACCTGGCCGGCCTGGCCTTCCTGCTGTAACCAGGCCCAAGGCTCTGACTGGACACCAAGAGGCTTGGCATATGACAGCGAGGACACCCTGAGGCCCCAGCAGCACCCCCCACCCTGGTGATATCCCATACCTGGTCGGTTCCTGAGGCCTCCGGCACTGGGACCCAGAGTTCTCGGGATCCTCTCCCAAACGTCAATGGATGACGCGACACAACACACCGAGGCAAACATAATTGAGCAAAGCAAAAAGCAACCTGCGCACACCTGCTGGAACCCAGATGCCACCATCCAACAGTTCAAACCCATTAGGCCTTCAGATTTAACAAAAGGACCCAGGGCCCAAAGCACGTGCTGGCGGTGGGTGCTGTGGGGCATGGAGGGAGGCCTCTGGAAAGAGTCCTCAGGAAGGCTCCGCCGGAGCCCAGCTGTGATGTCTGCACTGGGGCCCTGTGTCTTCCAGTGGGGGTGAGCATCTCTCCACAGCATCAGGGGGACACTGGTCCCCCAGTGCAGACATCACAACCCCCGTGGAAAACAGAAGCCACAGCAAACAAGGACCTGTGGCCACATGTCAGCCTGAACCCCAACCACTACGAGTGCTCTGTGTCAGTGACGTGAAGAGCGAATCTTAGAACCCAGCATGGAGAGAGCTGGAGGACCATGGTTCGAGGCCAGCACAGGCAAAAGTTTGTGGGGCTCCATCTCAACCCATAGTTGGCCGTGGTGGTTCACACCTGTCATCAGCTACTCAGGAGGCTGAAGATCACTGAGGCCAACCCGGTAAGACATGTGTGGGACCCCACCGATGGCAGGAAGCATACACAGTAGGAGCAAGAGCTGGGTGTACGCACAAGACTTTACCTCAGACACAACCAGCGCAGAAGAGGGCTGGAGGCGTGGCCAAGCGGAGGAGCACCTGCCTGCGAGCATGAGGTTCTCGGGCTCCCTCCACAAAAGCAGTTGTGCCGTCACAGACCAGGGGCCACCACCCCCAGGGGGGCAGGGAACCCCCAAAGGGCGCATGGTATGGGAAAGGCAGAGAGACACACACTAGGCCAGGAACCCAGGCCGCAGTGAACTGCCACGAGCGGAAATGCATGGAGGGCCCACGCGGAGACACGCGGAGGTCCTGCCAGTGATGAGACAGCTGAGTGGGTCCTTCCCACAGGTGCCAGAGCACCAGCAAAGCCCACGATGTTCCCGGCAGGCTGAGCATCCTTCCCCAACACAAACCTCCGGCTCTGAAATATGCCCCTGCCCTGACACCACTGAGCGCTGAGACAACACAGCATGCGGAAGATTCCGCCCTGCCCGTGTGGGAGGGCTGCGGGCACCGCCAGCCTGTGGGGACCAGGTGTGTGTGAGGCGTACTGAGTACCATGTTTAGGCTTGGACCCATCCTCAAGAACTCTCACTGTGTGTGTGTGTGTGTGTATGTGTCTGTGTGTGTGTGTGCGCGCGCGCACACACGTGCGCATGTGCACATGCGCATGTACTCCAAAGTCCAAAAAAATCCAAAGTCCAAAACACCTCTCCAAGCATCTCCATGCTTCGTGCTTTGACAGACACTTGCTAACCCCTAGAAGAGCAGCCTGCAGGGCTGCATACAGCACACATGCCTGAAACCCCATCTATTCCAGAGACAGAGGGAAAGATGGCGGCTCAAGGCCAGGCGTGGCAAAGTTACCAGAACCACCTATCAAAGTGCAGGCTGAGCGAGGGGGCTCACACCACGTCAGGCTCCGCCTCTGTCTCCCCTGGCTATGTGGGGGTGGCATTAAGAGAAAGGGGGTTCACACCACGTTGCGCTCCACCTCTGTCTCCCCAGCTATATAGGAGGTGGTGTTAGGAGAATCACGGTCCATGCTGGCCCAAGAAAGAAGCACGAGACACCCTATCTGAAGAAAAACCAAAGTGAAAGGAGGCAGGGGTGTGGCTTACGTGTTGGAGTGCCTGCTTTGCAAGTACAAGGCCCTGAGTTCAAGTCCTAGTGCTGTTAGGAACCACTGGGTGGCACCCCAGCCCAGGCAAGGTGACCAGGCCCCAGGGATGAGGATGGTGGGGAGGATCCTGGCTCAGCCCACAAGCCTCCAGGGTATCAGGACAACAGAGGCACAGCTCAGCCCCAGGAAGTCCCTGTGGGAGATGGTGGAGGGAGAGATGTTCCCAGCGGGTCTGCCGCGGCCCACGGGGGGGGGGGGGGTGGAGGGGAAGTGCTCCATGGTGGGTCTGCCACATGGGAGGCAGTGGAGGAGAGGCGCTCCACAGGGCAGAGAACTGAGCGACCACAGCCAAGGCCGGGGGCAGCTTGTGATGCTTTTCAGCAGCAACAGTAACCGCCCTCCTTCCCCTCTCTCCCCCCCATTTATCCACAGCTCTGCTTACAACAGCCTCAGGGACCCGCAGTCAACCACTGCTCAAAAGCACTAACTGGAAACTTCCAGAAAGAAACACCTGACATGTGTGTGATCAAACCATACCACAATACAAGGGTAGTCAGGCAGTCGGTTTGGATATGCCCAAGAGGAACCATGAAATGCTGCTAACTGGGCACAGTGACTCCGGCCTGTAATCCTACTCATTTGAGAGGCAGAGACCAGAGGATCATGGTTCAAGGCCAGCCTCGGCATACAAGTTTGTAAGACTACACCTTACGCAGGGACTGAGCAGTGTGTACACACACACACACACACACACACACACACCATCCCAGCTAGGAGGAAGCACAATGGCTGGACCCGCCTGGGCAGGAAGTGGATCCTACCTGAAAAATAACCAACACGAAGAGGGGCCAGAGGCCTGGCTCAAGGGGTAGAGCACCTGCAGGGGAAGCTCAAGCCCTAGCACCACCCAAGGAAAACGGTTCCTTCGAGCAAGGAAAAGTTCTCGAGAAGGAAAGGGCACAAATGTGGCTGCTGAGAGGCTCTGGTGAGAAGGAGCCATCCATCTTATAAATTCACACTGCGCACTCTCTCTGTCTCTCTGTCTCTGTTGCTCCCTCACACTTCCCACATAAACATCAGGCTGGAAGAAGGAAGACACACAGCCATGACGGAAGTTGTGGCCAGCTGGTTCGGGTGGAAATGTGCAGTAGCCGGGCAAGGTCTTCCCTTGGTTGCAGTTTGTTAGAGCATTTCATTAGTCTCCATTCGAATCTTGTTGTTAGCTGTATTCGCCAGTGTTCATTGCTCCCTGGGTCCAACTTAGGAGAAAACTTAGGTTTATCATGTCTACATTCATGTAGTGGACATGAACACTGGCTGGGGTGCAAGCACCTTGCCAGGGTCTCAGAGCAGGGGTGAGCTGGGGTCATGCAGGGGTCTCAGGGCACAGGCAGGGGTGAGCTGGGTTGGTGCATTGGTGCCCTGTGCCAGTCACCACGCCCACCAGGCCATGCCCATCAGGCCTTGGCTGCGGGAGGACCCCTGGGCCCCTCAGTGTGAGTGACTTAGGGCAGATGACTTCTGCAAGCATTAGCTGTGATGACGCGGGCTTCGCTCTCCCCTTCCCAGGCCTCCTCCTCTCCTATTTAAAGACGCTCTCTGGGGAGAGACGCCCACCTGCCTGCTCGAGACCCCAAGGCCACGCGCGCTGCCGTCACATCCCATCAGTAAGAAAATGTCGCTGCTGACGCTGACATGCCGTCTTGGGATCCTGGCACGGGAAGAGCAGACCAAAGGGCCCACGGAAATGTGACTTCTGAGTCATGGTGGCTGTGACACGTGCCAGGCGCCTGCACGTCGCCAGGGCTCTGTCTCCACGCAGGAAGACTATTCTGGGTGGGAACGGTGCCAGTAAGGGTTCTGGGTGAGGCAGGGCAGCTTGCGTCAGGCCCCACCCAGAACACACTGTCAACTCCATGCTGGAGGCCTGGCCATCCATGTACCTCACGGGATGTTGGTGTGAGGCTGGAGCATCAAAGCCACATCTCTCGACTCTCAGCTGAGACCTGAGTGAGGACCCAGGCTAAGGCTCAGATCACAGAGAGGACCCAGGCTAAGGCTCAGATCACAGAGAGGACCCAGGCTAAGGCTCAGATCTCAGAGAAGACCCAGGCTAAGACTCAGATCTCAGAGAGGACCCAGGCTAAGGCTCAGATCTCAGAGAGGACACAGGCTAAGGCTCAGATCTGAGAGAGGACCCAGGCTAAGGCTCAGATCTGAGAGAGGACCCAGGCTAAGGCTCAGATCTGAGAGAGGACCCAGGCTAAGGCTCAGATCTGAGCGAGGACCCAGGCTAAGTTTGGTTCCTGGCAGGGACCCGGCTGGGGCTGTCCTGGCAGGGAAAGGTAACACCAGCTGTGGTTGAGGGCAGGCCTCTGCCCTGAGCTGACAGCACCTAATGAGTTGAAGAGACGCCACAAGATAGGCTTGAAAACTCCTCATCCAGTGGCCAGCCCTGCTGCTTTCTGCTCCAGAGAGTGCCTGAATGAAAAACAACTACTATGTCAGATGATTTAACAAACTCCAATCCTCGTCCTTCCTGCAGGGGGCCACTTGCCTTGTGAGCCCCGGTGAAGATGAAGATTTGAACCAAGTCACCCACCCCTGCGTGTGCCTGGGTCTGTCCCACACCCCAGTCAGAGCTCAGCTGTGCCCTGGCTGCATTCCGCCTCCTCACTGGCAACACCGGGAAGATGCAAGCAAAGCACGGGTGCCTCACACCTGCAGTTTTGCCTACTTGGAGGTGGGGGTCAGGACCTACCTGGACCAAAAGACCCCTTTCCAACTGACAGCGGGGTACAGTGTGAGCACCTCTCCTCCTGTTATGTGGGGTGCTGATTGGGAGGATCGCAGTGCTAAGCCAGCCCAAGAGAAAAGTCTAAGAGACTCCACCTCAAGGGAAGAAGCTGGTGTGTTTGGTATGCCTGTGTGCCATGTGTGGGTGTGCATGTGTGATGTGTGTGCATGTGTGCCTATGTATACTTGCACCTGTGGACGTGGGGGGGTGCTGGTGTGTGCACATGCGTATGCCTGTGTATGCAGTGTGTGGGATGTGTGTGCCAGTATATGTGGTATGTTTGCATGTGTGTGCATGTGCGCTATGTGTGTGCATGTAGTATGTGTGCCTATGAGTGTGCGTGCAGTGCATGTGCATGTTTGTGCACACACGAGTCACCGGTACAGCAGGCTGGCAGCAGGGCCGGTGGTTTGCAGACGCATGGGCCCCACGGCTGCCTGGGTGTGCAGTGCAGATGTGTGAGCAGCTCGTCAGCTATGAAAATGTTTACACAGTAATTAGACGTGCTATCAGTACACAGACGGATTACACTTTGTGGAAGGAATGAGCACAGCGAGGCCTCCTCGCGCCGGGCTTTGCAGGAAGGGACACCAGTACCTGGCGCGGAGCCCCAGCTGAAGTGGACGCCTTTGACTTGGTTCCAGCACCAAGTCTCCTCATCCTCACCTCCACCCTTTCTAAGCAAGGCCCCAAGCCCCAGATCAATCCAAGTCCCACCATACACCGTCCATACTCACCCTTCCCTTCACTAGGGAACCGCACTTAACTGAAGTAGTGATAGGAAAAGAACATGGCTGCAGTCCACAAGCCCACTTACACCCCAAACCCTCCCTGGCCACGAGGTTACCCGGCACACTATGGCCCTTGCAGACACAGGGCAAAAATGACTCTATATTTCTTTTCCTGTTTTCCAAATATTCTGTTGCATAAATAAATATGCCACCAAAATAATTAGCCTCACTGCATAATTTGCACTTGGAAGTTTTCCTGTTGCCTGACTTTTGTTAATGAAAAAGTACAAGTGATTTGTCACCGTGATACAATCCTTTGGGATCCTGGGTGAGAGCAATAATGTTTAATGCTCAGAGATGAGTTTTTAATGAATATCTAATTGCTCTATTCCTTATAAGTGTAAATCACACTCTCAGTAAACACTGAGTTCTAAAAAGGAAAGGTTGGGGGTTCGAGTTTCCTAATAAACTTGTTCCAAGGGGGAGTGAGTCGCCGGTTCCAGTCTGCAGGAAGGAACTCTGGGGTGACAGCTGACAGGGCCAGCCGCTGGAGCAACCTCGAAAGCCAAGCAAGTCTAGACGGCACATCTGGCACGGGAAACAGTCAGTTCCTCTGCACATTTACACCTTCACTGTGTCTTTTTTTTTTTTTTTCTCCTAGTTGTGGGGCTTGAACTCAGGGTCTGGACGCTGTCCCTGAGCTCTTCAGCTCAAAGCAAGTAGTCTACCATTTGAGCCACAGCGCCACTTCTGTCTTCTGGTGGTTAACTGGAGATAAGAGTCTCACAGATTTTCCTGCCTAGGCTGGATTTGAACTGTGATCCTCAGATCTCAGCCTCCTGAGTAGCTAGGATTACAGGTGTGAGCTACCAGCAACCAGCTTTCATCGAGTCTTTAAGTGCTTCTCTACAACAGGATTGCCAGGATTGCCAGACTGGGCGTTGTGTGCAGCTCAGCGCACGCAGCAGGCTGAGGCGGGGGGATCGCGCAGCATGGGCTGCGCGGCCAGACGCCGTCTCAAATGCGAAGAACGTGAAGGGCCGCGATGGTCGAGAGCACTGCACTCACACTGACACAATCAATTGGAAAAACGAATTAAAGAAAGAATGTTTACTTTCCTAATTAAAAACCAGTTTGTAAGCTTGGAGGAGCCCCATGCAAAATGAGAGGCCTATTTTCTGACCCAATCAGAACCATGGAACTGTGGGGCGCTAACATCTCCAAAAACAAGTGCCAGGAAAAGTATTGAGTATAATTCTCTGACATGCACCGCTCGGAGCAATTGTGATAGCAGAGTTGGTATTGTATAATAATAAAAGAGATATGTGCTCTCATTTAAAAAAAAAAACCACTCATCCCTCATGCCAACACTTCTGGACACACTGCTAACATTTTTTGGTCCATTTCTTTCCATGGTTCTTCTATAAGCCATGCTGAAATCCCACACTACACGGAGCTTTATGTGCCCACATTTAATTGGCACACTAAAAATCACTAAATTAAGGTCAGAAAAGCATTTTCTGCCCATCTGCTACTTTTAAACACTGCATTTCATTTTACACTCTGGGGGATAAATACTCACTTTATTGTACTGAGCTTGTGCATACAGGGTGCGTAGCTGCCAAAATGATCTTCAGAAAATATAAATTAAATCATGTCACAAACGTTATCTCAAAACCTCCCAGGGCCCCTCCAGCCTCAGAAGCCAGCCCTCCCCCACGAGCCACGCCTGCCTTGCTCAACACATCCCCTGCCACACTGGCCTCCTTCCTGTCCCTCTCACTTCCACCGGGGCACCTTTGCGCTGGCTACCCCGCTGCATGCAGCTTCCTGTCTGGGCCCAACCTTTCCCTTCAGGTCATCCTGGTATTGCTGTAAATACAGCCCCTTGGCGAGACCGCTCCTGCTCACCTCATCTGAAACAGCCCTTGCTCCTCCATTACACCCTGTAATTTTATTTCTATATTTCACTTTTTTAATTACGATGTCTTTCATCTCTAGAACAGGGGAGCATGACCTCTGTCTGTCTAATTCACCATTTTCTCCAGTACTTAACCCACAAGTGCATGGGCTGACTGTGGGACAATGGAGGAAGTAACCCACTTTAGCAGGCCGGACTGGCCAGGGGCCCCTGACGGACGATCTCTAAACTAGGTCATGTGGGCCCAAAGCTCCCGCCAGCCACCCTGGGGAGGGGGAACACCAAAAACTCCTCCTGGCTCCACCCAGACCTCGCTGCTACCCAGACCCAAGCCTCCCATCCCTCGGCACCCCTCATCTGCTAACAGTCCTGCTGCTGTCCCTTCTGAGGACAGGGATCCCCAAAGTCCACGTCACCATCTCCTAGTATGACTTCCCTGCCCCCCCCACCCCGAACCCAACCACAGCCTCTCCTCATCCTGACCACCTTCCAAAAACCTAACCTGAACCTGAGCTCTGGGCACCCCGGCAACGCCAACCGTGCTGAGGAACCGGGCAGAAGGATAACGGGATGCTGAGAACACCACGCACCTCCATGGCTTACCACTGGAGGAGCCCATGGGCCATCCTTGCCATGGGACTCGTGGCCTGCGTTGTCCTGCCCGTCGTCTGTCCCTGCCTCTCTGTGCCCCCTGCAGCCCCGATGGTCACCACATCATTGTCCCCTGGGGAGAAATAGGGGCTCCTGGGCACAACCAAAGGATCCAGCCCCCCCTGCCCCTTCTCCGGCTCTCCCTTGCCTACTGCTTTAAGCTCTAGGAACATCAAACACCAGCTCCTTCATCCCTCCCCCCTTCGCCCCCATGCCCCTGCCCTCTGCCCCTGCCTCCACACACTGAAGCACCCACTCCCACCCAGCTAGTTCACCAGCACCCGTGGCTTGTCACACAGCCCCTGTGCCCCCCAGGCATGCTGACTGCGTCTGACACGCCCCCCCCATCTGCACACGTTACAGCAGCCCATGACAGCCCATCCATCTCCCACCCCACGACCAGCACGCAGTGAGTCCTTGCTAGTGTTCTGATTAAAACTATAATTCACGCTGAACCCCAGTTGCAGGCAACAACAGCACCCTAGTTTCTTTCTTCCTAATCACATCCAGAACCGGTCAGATGGAGGTCCAGGCCAGTGCGGCGTGCAGGTTCCGGGGAGCCCAAGCATGTCTCCTCGGACCCCCCGCACAGAGGCTTCAAGCAAAGCAATGCCACCTGCAGCAGCCAGCGTGGGCGCACACGGCCGCGTTCACACAGGGGCTCTGCAGAGTCAGTACCAGCAATGGGAATGAAACAAAAGCCTTTGACCAAACCAAGCTGGGCTCTGGGCTCCACAGGGCCCCAGTGAGGGCTGGGGAGGCAGCTGCCTCTGGCCTGGGATTCTGCATCCCAAGCAACAGCACCAGCCACAGCCTCGGAGATATAGATTCACTCAACAAACATAGAACACCACACTGCGTGACTGACACTAAGCCAGGCCTCGTGGGTGAGAGGTCACCACAATTGGTTCAGACCTGAGCAAGCACTGGGAAGGAACCCAGGCCCAACCTCAGACGCAGCCCTAACACCCAGCCAGGTCCCCATGCAACTGCCAAGTCTGGAAACTCGAGGGAGCTCCAGTGGGAAGGGTCTGGCCCACAAGGAGAGTCCAGAAAGGTCTTCCATAATTACTACAAGCTAGGCTTTTCTCACAGTAAGAACTAGTGCCTCCTCTGCCAACCAGCAAGTAGCTGGTGCACACAGCCAGCTGTGGGGTACACACTGGTAACTTCAGATACATGGTAGCAGAGAAAAGAGGATCCCAGATTCAGTATACTCCCTGGGCAAAGTTAGTGAACTTTGGTCTCAAAAAATAATAATAATAATTGGGCAGCCGTCCTGTCCCAAGTGGCAGAGTGTTTGCCCAGCGTACGTGAAGCAGGAGATTTGATCCCAAACACCACACACACACACACATGCACGCATGACTATAAGCTCACACTCACACACATACGCATACACACATACGCATACATGCTCACACACACACGCAGACAGGCTACGTGCTTCTCCATGGAACCAGCTGAATGAAGTATTTTCCTTCTTTAAAACAACCCGGGTCCCAGGCTTTGCCAGGACCTGGTGGCACTGGTCATGGGACTCTTGGGCACCTTGGTGGTCAGATCTCTGCTCTCCTACAAGGAAACCCCTAGAGGTAAGAATTTCAGGGTTTCGTCTGGACAGGTGCCCCACGACCAAGCCTGGCTCCTTAAACATGGGGGGCCATTGTTCCCCACTACCTGGCAAGGGGGTAACATTCTTCCCAACTACTGGCCAACCCCACCAACCTCAGGCACCCCTAGACTGGGGGTGGAGGGGCATCCACTGCCTGACGGCTGGCCAGAATGTGTGTGATGAGCCAGGAGTGCATGTTAATGGAGAAGGTGTGAGACTAAGGAGGGTCGGAATGGGCCTCCACCAACCTCAGGGACTCAGGTAGCAAATTAAGCCAAGGCAGGGGCTGCGGCTGCACAAAGCCCGGGGACCTGCCCAGCACCAGCACCGCAGAGCAACAGCAACCCCTCCCCCGGTGCCTGTCCCCAGCACCCTTTCCTTTCCTTATTATCAAAAATAAATAAACACCAACACGCCCATCAGGAGAACGAGATTTGTGCTCCTGAGAAAGCTGGTGTGAGCCTCAGCCCCGCATAGCCGTCACCTGCTGACCCCACAGCCCACTGCCCAGCCGTCAGGAAAGGGCCGCCAAAGTGGTCCCTGGAAGTCAGTCGGTGCATAAGGTGGAAACCCCCGCTTCCTCCCCAGGAAGGTCATCTCAACTCCACTAACCAGTAAGGCCACTCTAGACTGCAGATCATTACTAATCACACCCCACCGCGGGCCTGGAAAGCCTCTTTTGTCATTTTTTTTCATAAAAGCAGAATCAGCACCTGGGGAAGGTGCGCTGGGGGCAAAGGGCCAGGGTCCAAGAAGGACGCCCTCTCCTCACCTCTCCCTTCCTCTCCTGGGTCCTCTTCGTTGCCCTCCCCTCTCTCCCCTCCCTTGCACTCCCCTCTCCCCTGCCCTCCCCTCTCCCTTCCTCTCCCTTCTCCTCCCCACCCTCCCCACTGGACCACCGCGAGGTGGGCTCCACGGTGGGCGCACGTGGCGGCTCAAACTACCTGCTGCTGCCGGCGCCCCGCGGCCAAGTGGGGCCAAGTCGGGAAGTTCATCCCCACCACGGGCCGGGAGGCACCGGACCCGAATCCGAACCGCAGGGACACGCGGAGCGCGGGCGGCGCGAGCGCGCGGGGCT
>NW_012267380.1:2501331-2520285 GCF_000151885.1 Dipodomys ordii
CGCGGCTCTCGGCGCAACCTGAGGAACGCGGCGCGCGCGCGCGCACGGGCACACGTGGGCGCACGGGCACGCATGCACACGCGCACACACGTGTACATGGGCCCATGTGTGCACGCATGGGCGCACCCGGCGGACACACGCGCGCACGTGGGCACACATGTGTGCATACTCGCGCGCACATGGGCACACACGGCGGGCACACGCGCCAGGCGCCGGCCTCCTTCCTTTCCCCGCAGGGCCGCCGCCCACGTCCACCTGCGGCCGCCGCCCCTCGGTGTGGGCCCAGCGACCCCCGCTCCGCTCTTTAGCCTGCGCGCCTCTGCACCTGCATGGGGCCCAGGGAAGCAGGTGGACCGGCAGGTGCTAACACCCAGAGGGAGCTCCAGAGGGCTCTGGCCACCCGGGCACCATGCAGGGAGGGGCAGCCGTGGACAGGCCTGGGAGCCCACCCCGCCCTGGGACCGCCCTCCTCCAAGGTCACGGGGCATCTGCCAAGAGGAGGAGGTTCGGACCAAGCCTGAGCTAACTCTCCACACTGCCTGCGGCTGCCCAGCCTGACCCCTGCCGGCCCCACCACACGCCCCCTGACCCCTGCCACCCCACACCACACAGACTTTCTGTATCCCCAGCCCCAGCCTTCAGGGCCTCAGTGAGTCTGAAGGTCCTTTTTCTGGCTGCCTCCCCCGTGCCCAGATGCTGACTCCATACACAGCACCACTAGGAGCTGTCTCATCAAGAAGAGGAATCAGACATCAGGTGGGATCTCTGCTGCCCACAGGCCCGGGAAAGCCAGGCCGCCTTTAGGCTGACCTCCTCTCCTAGGCCCCCCAGGGGCAGAGTCTGCTCTTCCTCCCCCTCCCCCCCCCAGTCCCAGAACCAAAGAAGAGAGATGTGAGCGTAGCCCCAGGGAGGGAGCAGGCCAGGGGCCTCCAGCCCAGCAGCTCAGCCTCACCTGTCCACCCAAGGGAGACAGGGTCTGGCGCATGTCCCATGCCTTCTGGCTGGAGGAGGGGCACAGCCTCAGATCCCCCCACATACCCCAACCTGTGGTGGGTGGCACTGGCCTTCCTTGAGAGCTGGTGCTCAGTGCCTTGTCCAGACCCTGTTCTACGTGTGCCCTGTGGCCCAGGAATCCCTTGTGATGGCACACACTGTGTCCAGCTGTGGACACGGCTCACAGCAGCTGACACACAGTAGACACATGAGGGGGGGAGGCACAGCAGCTGACACACAGTAGACACATGAGGGGGGGGAGGCACAGCAGCTGACACACAGTAGACACATGAGGGGGGGGGGAGGCAAGGATTTTTTTCCCCAGAATACCAAGCCCAACAACTTCAAAAGCAGAAACCCAGCTAGGCACTAGTAACTCATGCTTGTAAAACCAGCCACCCAGGAGGATGAGATTGAAGGGTGGAGGTTTGAAGCCAGCCTGGGAAGACAAATCTGAGAGACTTTCATATCCAATTAACTATCCAAAATCAGGAAGTTGAAGTATGGATCAAGTGGTTGAGTGCCAGCCTTAAGGGAGAAAGCTGAGAGAGCCCCTGGCCTTGAGTTCAAGACCCAGCACTAGCACACAAAAACATATACATCTATAATTGTAGTAAAAAAAATTATTTCTATACATCTGAAGGTGAAATAAAGAGGTTTTCAGGTAGAAAAGTAATAATAATTTAAATGAATCCATAGCCATCCAACTCAAGAAAATCTCAACCCTAGGACCTGAGAGTAAGACCAAATATGAAATGGCTTGTGTGATTATCTTCAGCTCTCTTTAAAATTACTAGATTAAGAAAAAGCAATGAGATAGAGCAAACTGGACAGATACAGGAGGTTAAGAGGAATAACTGAGAAGATCTCACATCAAAGAAGGAACAATGGCCAAATAACAGCTAGGACAAATAGAAAAAAAGAGGAAAAGGTGATAGATTTAAACGTAAAATATATTGTGACCCCCGCTTAGAGATTTTAATGCTATAATTAATAGGAAAAGACAACATGGATAAGCTGCACCCATACACTGTCTACAAAAAGACACCATAAACATATAAGCACAAATAAGCTTTGAAAGCACAAGGCTGAAAAAGATATATTGTGAAAACGGTTCTTGTTCTGGCAGAACTGAGGTTGAACTGAGGGCCTCCCATTTGCTAAGGCAGATGCCCCTCCACTTAGGACTGGAGTTTGAACTTGGAACATGGTGTTTGCCAGGCAGGAAATCCACCACTTCCCCCACATTCCCAGGCTTTGGGGCTCGCTCTGGTTATTGCTAAGACAAGGTCTTGCTTCCCTCCCTTCCACCCCTGGTTGTGGGGCTTGAACTCTGGACCTGGATGCTGTCCCTGAGTACTAGCACTCTGCCTCTTGAGCCACAGTGCAACTTCCAGTTTTCTAGTGGTTTATTGGAGATAAGAATCTTATAGACTTTCCTGCCTGGGCTGGCTTTGAACCTCAATCCTTAGATCTCAGCCTCCTGAGAAGCTAGGATTACAGGTGTGAGCCACCGGCGTCAGCAAGGTCTTGCTTTTGCCCCCAATTTATATTTTCCATCAAGGATGGAGTTTCGCAGACTTTTCTGCCCATATTGGCCTAGAAACTCAATCCTCTCCTTCTCAGCCTCCTGTGTAGCTGGGATGACAAGAGTGCACCACCAGTGGCCAGATCAGAAAAAGTATTGTTGGAGATGAAGAGTTCATTCAGTGATAGAGGGTCAACTTATTCCTGAGCAACCACATAAGCAGAAAGAGCCAGAAGTGGTGCTCTGGCTTAAGTGGTAGAGTGCTAGCCTTGAGCTGAAGAGCTGAGGGACAGCGCCCAGACCCAGAGTACAGGCCCCAGGATCAACCAAAAGAAAAAGAAAATACTAAAATCTAAAGTGTGCCTCTACTGAAGCATCAGAGAACATGAAGGAGAACACACAGAGGAAATGCAGAAAACAAAATCAACAACAATCCTTCAGTGACAGATAAGACATATGACAACACAAGACCTGCGGAACACAATGAAGCAGGTCTGCCAAATTGGCTTTATAAACCTCATTCTGTGGAATCTTCATTAAAATAAACCACATAGTCAGGTGTGGTGACACACACCTGTAATCACAGTTACAAGGGAGGCTAAGGCTGGGAAATGACCAAACGTCAGTGAAACTCCATCTCAACAGGAAAGAAGCCGGGTGTTGTGGTCCAGGCCTGCTTCCCAGGCACAGTGGGAAGCTCAATGTAGGAAGGGTGTAGTCTAGGCACCTGTGCCTCATGACCAGTCCCAACTACTCAGACGGCTGAGACCTGGGAGACTGAGGCTGGAACCCAGAGGAGGAAAAGTCCAGGGAACTCCAACTCCAAAACAACCATCAGAGAGCCAGACCAGAGTCATGATGCAAATGGCCGAGTGGCTTCCTCACAAACACAAAGCCCTGACTTCAAACCACAAAGCAAAATAAGAGGGACCACATCTTATGTCACACCGTGATTTGCCATAAATTTTAACATATTAAGATCATACAGAAAATATCCCCTGACAGCAATGGAATTAAATTAAAAATAACAAGAAGATACCTGGGAAATTCCCACAACATTGTGTGTGTGTGTGTGTGTGTGTGTGTGTGTGTCCTGGGGCTTGAACTCAAGGTCTGGGTGCTGTCCCTAAGCCTCTTTGTGCTCAAAGCTAGCACTTTACCACTTGAGCCACAGTACCACTTCCAGCTTTTTCTGAGTCATCTATTGAAGATAAGAGTCTCAAGGACTTTCCTTAAAGCCAGCCCAGGCTGGCTTCAAACCACCATCCTCAGCTCTTAGCCTCCTCAGTAGCTAGTATTACAGGCATGAGCCACCTGTGCCCATCTTTCCCCCAACATTTGATAAGCATAAATAAGTAAATAAATAGTTTTACAAAATGCATGAGGCAAAGAATAAATCAATACAAGGGATAGTTAAAGATCCTCTAAGCAAAATGAAGGTCCATATGTTGAAATTTGTGGGACCAGCCAAAACTGGCTTAAAGGGAAAATCATAGTTTAAAATACCTATTTCAGAAAACATAAGCAGTATAAAACCAATGTTCCAAGACCCTTGACCCAAGAAGCCAGAAAGAGAAAATCAAATTAAATTGGAAAAAAGGAAGAAAATAAAAAGTAGAAGTTGTCAATAAAATAGGAAATAGACAAACAACCAGTGTGTGTGTGTGTGGGGGGGGAATCAATGGAAAATCACCAATGAGACATATATATATATATATATATATATATATATATTTATATAAAACATAAGTGGCCAAGGCAAGCCATAGAGGGAGGGCCTAAAATATATTCAAAAGGATGACAAAAGAGTATCATAAATGACTTTATGCCAAAAAATTGGTAATTAAGACGAAGTAGAAAAAGTCCTTGAAAAGTCACAAATAGCAAAAATAACAAAACAGGCCCAAGAAGATGTATCAAATCGGAACAGCTCTGTATCTAACAAAATTTAATTCTTAATTAATAGACTGTCCCCCCCCCCAAAACATAAATACCTCTATGCCCACATGGCTTCTCTGCTGAATTCTAACAAATATTTAATGGATAACTGATACCCATCTTAAAAATAAAACACAACCCCTCTTTCATAAAATAGAAGGTAGTACACATCTCAACTCATCCCAGAAGGCTAGGGTCACCCTGTAAGCAAAATCAGATACAGGTATGCAATAAATAAATAAATAAATAGAATGATTTTTTAAAAAAACTTTGGCAATAAATATATCAGCAAATGGAATTCAGCAATATACTAAATGAACAATTCATCTCGACAAGGTGTTTTCAAAGTCACATGGAATTCGATTTAAGTTACAAATTCCAAAAAAATCAATATAATTAATCTTATTTATAAATGAAAACCCACAGTTACGCTAATGGGAGCATAAAAAGATTCTTACATAATCCAACCTTCGTCACCGGATGAGGGGTCAGCCATCAATGGTTCTAGAAGCTGAAAGATTAAATGTTTCTCTGTCAAATCATGGAGGAAGCTTCTATTTATACTTGCAGGTTCCAGCCAGTGCAACATGACAAGAAAAGACAGAGAATCCCTAAAAGAAAGCAGGAGGGAAAACTATCAAAAGTATATATGACTGTGTACATGGATAATCTTAAACCGTGCAAGACCATCCTGGGCTATACAGCAAGACCTTGTCAGAAAGAAGCAAGGGACAGAGTTAGGGAGGGAGGGGGGAAGGAAGGAAAGAAGGAAGGGAGGAAGGAAGAAAGGAAGGAAGGAAGGAAAGAAAGGGAAGGAGGGAAAGAGGGAAGGAGGGAGGAAATACAGAGGGAAAGGAAGGGAAAGGAAAAAGAAGGAGGAAGAGAGGGAGGAAGGGAGCGAGCAAAGGTTTCTATTTGGACTCGTAAGTGTCTTTAGCAAGATCATAGAGTAAAAGATTAATACTAACAATAAGCAAATAGAAAAATGAAAAGTTTTAAAACTAGTGTCAGTTGCCAGTGGCTTTTGCCTATAATCCTAGCTATGCAGGAGGCTGAAATCTGAGGAGCAAGGTTCAAAGTCAACCCAACAGAAAAGCCCATGAGTCTCTATCTAGAATTAACCAGCACAAATGCCAAACTAGAAGCTTGGCTCAAGTGGTAGAGTATCATCTGAGCAAGTAAGCTGAGCAAGAATATGGGGCCCTAAATAGAAATCCTGATATCCAAAAAGCAAGAAAAGGAAAAAGGGGAGAGGGGAAGAGAAGAATGGATGGATGAAAGAAGAAAGGAAGGAAGGAAGGAGGGAGAGAGAGAAGGAAGGACAGAAGGAAGAAAAGAAGGAAGGAAGGAATTAGGGATCAGGTTAACCAAAGAAGTGCACAATCTGTATACTAAAAATCACCAAACACTTCTGGAAGAAGGAAGAGCAAAGGAAATGGAACCATGTAACTCTGCATTTACATAGGATTCTGGGTATTTTTAAGACAGTTCTTCCCAAATCAAGCTATAGGTTCAGCATCATTCCAATCAAAATCCCAGCAAGCTTTTTTTGTACTTCTTTGCAAACTTTGACAAGCTGGTTTAAGATTTCATATATAAATGCCAAGGACATAGACTAGCCAAAACAATTTTTTAAAGAAAAAAGTTGGAAAGGACTACCTGATTTCAAGACTTCAGAATCTAATCAAGAGAATGTGAGGTTTGGCAGAGGAAAAGGCTGTGGCTCAGAGGAGGGGGATGGTGGAGGTGGTTTTTGTGCTGGACCACATCCTGGCTGAGTTAATTCAATGAGGAGGAGGGCAGATCCTCATCAGATCTGCTAAACAAATGGATATCCATTGAACTTTCCTATTTACCTTGCCCGGACACAAAGCAAATCACCCGCTGAGTCAGCCCTGCGTCGCTGTGACACCATCCCTGGCACAAACAACCTCTGGAGATGAATTTATTTTGGCTCAGGGTTTCAGAAGTTTTGGTCCCTAGAGGCTGCGGAGCCCCGGGAGAAACAGCATGGCCGCAGAAACCCTGAGTTGCTTGTCTCATGGAGGACAGGAAGTAGAGAGGAAGACACAGGAAGGGGCCAGAGATCAGACATTCAATGGACTTGCTGCCAGTGAATTACTACCTCCAGCTAGACCCCATTTCCTAAAGTTTCTAGAACCTTCCAAAGTAATGCCATCAGCTGGGGATATGGGCTTCTACACAAGTCCATGGGACTCAGTTTCTATTCAGGCCATACCATAAAGGCAAAAGTTAAGGCCATAAGACTTTCGAAGATAACATAGAGGAGAGATTCCTGCAACCCAGAATAAGCAACAATTACTTTAAAAGAAATTTAAAAGCACAGGGGCTAGGAAGGTGCATGAGCCCCTGGATTCGATTCCTCAGCTTCACATAAGCAGAAAAAGGTGGAAGTGGCATTGTGGCTCAGATGGTATAGCGTTAGCCTTGAGCTGAAAAGCTGAGAGACAGTGCCCTGGCCCCATGACTGACAAAAAGAAAGAAAGAAAGAAAGAAAAAGAAAGAAAGAAAGAAAGAAAGAAATTTAAGCACACAAACCAAAGCCAAAAATTTTGGCCTTATTATAAGATTTTAAATCTTGTGCTCTTCAAAAGGCATCTTAGGAAAAACAATAACTAAATAGATAGACCACAAATAGAGAAAAGTGTTCACAATATGCCCCTGTGATCAACAACTCCACCCTCCACTTGTGTCCACCATCTCCTCTCTGCCCCCCACAGCAAGCTGTCCATTAGCCATACATGTAGATGCATGCATGTGTGTGTGTGTGTGTATATCATGTCTATCACATATATATTTTTTCACTCATCCATCAGGGGGAATAACATATCATTCTTCAGGGAAACAGATGGACCTGGAAGGAATTTTGTTGAATGAGATGTCAGGCAATGGACACCTGTTGTCTCTACTATATGGAAGTTATTAGCTCTAAATTATAAACCTATATGAAGAAATATATAGGGTCATATGCGCATATACACAAACAAATTGACTAAAGTATGGTATGCCAGGGGAAATACCAATAGTGTAACTTTTCTAAACGACTAACTGACAGTTTAAATGGATGCCAGAAAACATTCTGTGTGTGTGTGTGTGTGTGTGTGTGTGTGTGTGTGTGGTCACGGGATGGGAGGGAGGGGTGTGAGAGCAAGGGGGTAAAGTCAAGGGCTGTGGTGAGGTCAAGGAAGGGTGAGGTCAAGGCAGGGGGGCAGGTGAGTGCAGAGGGGAAGGTTGGGCCAATGCAGTCACCACATACATTCCAGGTGACCTGAGGGGAGGGGTGGGGCTGGGACAGATAGAGGAGAATGTGGAAAGTGGTGACTGATGAAGACACACTGTACTTACAAACTGACTTGTTGAATTGAAACCCCTTTGTACAACTACTTAAAGATAATTAAATTCTTAAAGAAGACACCCAGCACTCTTCCCAGTCACGAAGGAAATGGGAACAGAAAGTGCACAAGTCCCTACTGACTACAAAAGTGTCTTTAAAAGGAGGGCAGGAGGAGGGAGGAGGGAGAGCTTGCTTTTGCAAAGAAATGCCAGAAAGTGTGTGGAGAAGGAATTGCAGGAACGCCACCGGCCATGGACAGGCAGGGGCGAGCCTCGGCCACAGGCTCTCAGACCAGCTGGCCAGCGGTGGATTTAGAGACCTGCTCTGCAGCTAAGGGTGTTTTCTACACTTTAAAATGTTTGGCAGCCCACAACTACATCAGGACCATCTGGTCTTTACAAGAAAAGCCTGCCTACCTTCACACTAGTGGAAACTGCGGAGCAGGTGTGCCCGGCTTCTCGGCGTTGCTGTAACAAATACTGTGGAGAATGAACTTAAAGGAGATGGAAGTTGGCGCTGGTGGGGCTGGGCACATGCTTGCCTAGCATGCATGAGGCCCAGTCGCTCCATCCTCAGCACTGCCAAAAAAGAAAGGCTTAGTTTGAGTCACACTTTTAGAGGATTTCGCCCTTGCCAGCCTGTGCCGGAGCAGCACACTGCACCTAGCACACGGTGGTAGAGGGGACCTGTTCAATTCATGGCCAGGCAGGAAAAACAGAGGATGAGATCAGGGTCCAATGACCTAAAGCCCTCCTGCTAGGCTCCGCCCCTTAAAGGCCCCACTGCCTCCCAACAGCACCCAGTAGGTCTTCAGCATATGGAGACATGGAGAAGACTGGCAGACTACAGCACAGCAGTCAACGCTCAAGCATGCCCCAGGACACGGGGGCACCGCCTGCCCCTGGCACAATTCATGGAGAAGATACCACCACCTGCACAGCAGTCCCTCCAACACACAGCCACCAGCAGCCATCACACAAACTCGGGTTTAGAAACATCCTCAACACAGCTGGCCTCCTTTCTAAAAGGACACTATGAGCCTTCCGGATTAGAGGCCTGATGGCTAACACAAAACCAGTGACACATGATCAGATCTTGAATTTTAAAAATGAACATTTAATCTGGACCTATATGTACTATACCCATGTTATAATCCCTGATCGTCATGGGGTAAGTATGATATGACCATTAGCACGGTGACAGGGTGGTTACATGCTAATACAATGCGGTATCTGTATTATGTGGGAGAAACACACAGCTCACAGGAAGCCTGGGGCAAATACTATTTCAGGGTCAGTCTTCCATGGCTCTTCAGTTTCTTCCCACCTGATTTTCTAATGGTTCACGAAGACAGAGAAACAGAGAGAGACTGCAAGTGGCAGGTGTATGAATGTGGTTTTGCTTTACTTTTGCTATTTTTCTCTGTCTGTAATTATCAAAAATTTTAAAAAAACACTAGAGAAAGCATCACACATAGTTATATAAATGTGAAAAGGTTGGGCTTAATGAAAACCAAATTGGCAGCTGTGTTCCCATCACCTCTGAGGGGGAGACAGGATGGGATGGAGACGCAGAGGCCGGAATTCTGCTGGGTCTATTCCATTGTAGCTCGCCGGCATATCTCAGCACGAGGAGAGACCCCTTTCTGACCTCTTGTACAAAAAAAAGTTTAATTTTATAATAAAAAATTCTCTCTTGGTGCAGTTGTATATGTCTGAAATCCCAGAGTAGAGAGGCTGAGGCAGAAGGGGTGCAAACTTGAGGTCAGTGAAACAAGCCCCACCTGGAAGGCAGGGAGGGAGAGAGGGAGGGAGGGAGGGAGGGAGGGAGGGAGGGGAAAGGAAAAATGAAAGACCAACAATACACACACACAAATCCTTAGCAAGATTAGGTAGCAACCCCATGTTGCCCCCTCGCCACCACACATGACCCCACAGCACCCCCACAGCACCCTACTTCACCCACAAGCCCTCTCACCTCCCGGATCGCCCCAAGTCCAGCATCCAGAGCTTGTCAGAAGCCTGTGCTTTCCTAAGACTGGATGCTGAGCATTCTGAGTATTCTCATTTGCTATAAAACTCATTCTTGTAATAGATGTCAAATCAAATGCAACTACCTGCAAATCTAGAAACTGGCTCATACGTGTAAATGCAAAGTCCATGGGGTCGCATGGCTCTGGAGGAGTCCCTGGACCCCCTCATTCCCCCCACAGCACCCTGGAGGAGCCCCAGGATCCTTGGGCCCCTGCAGCATGCTGGAGATGTGCACTGAGGTGCAATTCTGCTGGCTCCTGAGTGATGCCCTTGGTCACAGGTCAGCGCTTTCTGAATTCATGCATGATTCTGGAGGATTACTGACCCGTGGGGGGTGGGGGACCTGGAAAACCCACATTCACAGCCATCAGCCCAGGGCAAGTGGCCCAGGGCCTTATCTGCTTGGAGCTGTTTTCTGCAGACCGAGCCCCTCACTGTCCAGAACTGATGTCAGAGCGAAGGGCAGGGCGCCACGAGGGAAGAAGTGCTTGTGTCTGAGGAAGAGCAGGGATTCAGGAAGGAAGCTGGAAGTGGCACACAGGCGGCCGGGCTAAGTAGCCTGGGCTGGGCAAAGGGCAGCCTGGCCTTGGGTCCCTGCAGACAAAGAGCAGCCTGACCCTCACCCCACGACCAAGGCCTCTGCCCCAAATAACCCAGCTCCAAACCAATAGAAAACCTATTAGGAACACTATGGTGATTTGCTGAAGTGACACGTTACAAGCAATGTACACCAAAATCAACAACTTTCTCATATACAAGAACAAGGCGCAAAACAACGAAAGCCAAAGTACTTTTTCACTCACAATAGCAAAAACGCATTCAAAATTTGCTTAAACGTCTGCTGATAGACGTGAGAGGACACGTGAATTAAAAGGAAAATGGAAAAGAGAAGCAAGCCTGTCACTAGATTATTTAAAAGCTAAAACCCAATATCCCTAATTTCAAAATTCAAGACATCGACGATTAAAACCCCAGTGAGATTCATGTTAGAATCCAAAGAAATGATTCTAGAATTCACCTGCCAGATTCAATGTTTTTACCAACAAATGAAATCAATGCGGGGGGAAAAAAAAGACCTACAATATAAAATCAGAGCTGTAGGAGGGGGTAATACTGCTCGACAAGAAATGTACTCATTACTTTATCCCTCTGTACAGCATCTGTACAATAAAAACTTTAAAAGCAGAGATGTATCCACAATCATCAGGCTAATTCAGAAGAAACAAAAATAACGCTTGGGGTTTGCTACCTGTCTACCTCCCTTTGAAATGTAAGCTTTGTTTTTTCTCTCTCCTGCCCCTCCCTCCTTCCCGCCTTCCCTCTCCTCTGTCATTGGCCTTGAAGATACAAGTCTCTATGAGTCTACAGCCTCAAGGAAATTAATTCCACTCTGCACTGGGGGACCGAGCTAGCAGCACCCAGGCCTTCGCCATCATGCCACACACAGAGCCAGGCAGGAGCACCAAGAGACATGAGACATGCACTTTGGTTCCCAAAGAGCCAGCAGTGAGCCGGTGGCTATGGGCAAGCAGGTAGCCACAAGCAAGCAGGGGTGGCACTCAGGCTGGTTCAGCAAAGTCTCTTTTCTGTTGGGATGTGATCCCTGGAGAGAGGGACAATGCAAACAACACTGTGGACACTGTCCCCACGCGCTGGCCCACGTGTCCGCAGCCCACCCTCCTCCCTAGGGATTGTTCTGGAAAGGCCTGAAGAAGGGTGGCCTTTTTTTTTTTATTGTGAAAATACCATGCAGAGAGGTTACAATTACATGGGCAAGGTAATGAGTACATTTCTTATCAAGCTTTGTTGCCTCCTCCTTTGTTTCCCCTTCCCATCCCTTCCCATCTCCCACCCATCCCCACCAAGGGTGGCCTTTTAAGAAAGGAGAGAAGCCAGGCACTGGTGGCTCATGCCTGTAATCCTAGCTACTCAGGAGGCTGAGATCTGAGGATCCCAGTTCAAAGCCACCCCGGGCAAGAAAGTCCGTGAGACTCTTATCACCAATAAACCACTAGAAAACCGGAAGTGGTGCTGTAGCTCAAGTGGTAGAGCGCTAGCCTTGATCTAAAGAGCTGAGGGACAGCACCCAGGCCCAGAGTTCGAGCCCCATGACCAACCAAAAAAAAAAAAAAAGAAAGGAGAGAAAAGTCCCATCTAAAACTCTGCCCTCAGCCAGTAGGGAGAGGAGGGTGAGGGTTTCCCAGCCTGCTCCAGGCCTGTGCTGCACCAAGGGTACTGTAGACAGGCAGCCGCGCTGTCCAGTGATCCCCATGTGTGTGGTTACCCCCGGGCAGGCTGTGGAGGAAGCGGGCAGGGCCCTCCTCCCGTGCAGCAGGGGACATTTTGTAGATCACTTTGCCTTTCATAAAATCATTTGGAAGCTGGACACTCTCTCTGAGGCCGTGGTGTGGGTGTGGGTGAAGGAGCAATGCAGGCCTGTGCACACGGGAGTGAGGACTGCACACCTGTGCACACATCTGTGCACACGCCTGTGCACTCGGCCACCCCTCTCCGGGACCTGCCCCCAGGAGGCCAGCAGAGAAAGAGAGAATGATGTCTTGGTTGATTTCCACCAGGGAAGCTGGGACAATCTGAAACCGAGATTGGAAAAAAACAAAAAACAACCCAGTCACAGACCTTAACATTCTCATACAAATCATTCAAAATAAGTCTCAATTCTCAATGTACACCACAGAGCCACAAAACCTCAGGAAGAAAGCAGGAGAAACTCTTAGTGGCCTTCAGTTTGGTCGCAAGTATCAACACCCACAGAATGATCTAGAAAAGGAAAAAAAAACCGTGATAAATTGAACGTTACTAAAATGTTCTGTTCTGTGAAAGATACTGCTAAGACAAATCACAGGTGGAGAGAGAAGTATTGGGAGCAACCATACCTGATTCAAAACTATAGCTACACAAATAAAGCTCAGAGCTCAACAGTAAGACAAGCAACCGGATGGGAGAGAGATGGAAACTCACTGAAGAAGACGTATAGACAGAAAATAAAATGCTACTGAACATCATTCTCTGTGGAGAATTGAAATTAAAACGTCAACAGTCTGGAAGTTTCTAACAATGCTAACCATTTTCTTCCATGAGCTCAAGCTTTACTCAATTTGAAAATGTACGTCCACAAGAAAACGACTTTACCCATAATCCTCAGAACCAAAGGCAGCTGAGACATCTTTCAGTAAATGAATGGGTAATTAGGACACTGTGGAGAATCCCAATGTGGAATATAATTCAGTTCATGAAAGAAATGGGGTATCAAAAGACGAGACACAAAAAAGCCACAGATAAATCAAAAAAGTATGTGTGGAAGTGAACTCTGCCAGGTTAAACCTATATTTGTGCACTGATACTTCTTAGTCTCATACTGATGATAATTGCATTGCTCCAGTTACACTGTCAGAGACCAACCAAGCCGAGAAAATGCCAGGTTCAAGGCACTCAGAGGTGAGAGGCAGCTCCCGGGAGGAGGCCGGGCGTCTGTCACTTTGTGTGGACACAGACGATTGAGCCTCAGCACTGAGAGCATGTCTGAATGCACCTACATGTAAAACATCATTCGGGGGAGCCACTGGATTCTACCTCAGGGTAGAAAGCAAAGCATGCTAAACCACTCAGTTCTACAAATGCATGCAAAACTTTGGATCGGTCAAGTGGCACACCAAATCGCTTTGGAAATGATGCCAGTATAAGCTGAAGGTGCATGAACTGCACACAAGTGCCCTGCCCCACTGGCGTCCATTGAGGACTTGGGTACCACTCTAAATGGACACCGGGCTTGAAGGCTTAGGGGCGGCTGGTGAGGGTGCGCCCACATCATGTGCAGTGCGCAGTGGGAGCTCATAGACCAGCAGGGGGAGTGAGTCCAGGATGACCCACGTGGGCGTAGACTGGCCTGGAAACATCCATGCCAGCCCACATTTAGGGCTGCAGTGGTGCTCAGCCACAGAGCACTTGTCTACCATGTCTGAGGCCAGAGGCTCAGTCCACAGCCTACAAAACAAACCAATAAATGTGGAGCCCATGGTTAGCTCAATACAGATGTGATAGCCACACAGAAGTGTGTGCAGACGTGTGCACATCTCCACCAGGCCTGGCTGAGGGGCACCATGGCCACAGCACATGGTGCCCAGTGTCTGGTTTCTAACACTGCTCTCCAAACAAAGAAACCCAAGCTCCTGGGAGTGGAGCTGTGGCTAGAGGTGGTAGAACACTAGCCTTGAGCAAAAAAAGCTCAGGGACAGCCCCCAGACTCCAAGTTCAAGCCCCACAACCAACAACAACAACAAAAACAGTTTCCTGGGGCCCAGTGGTTAGGATGCAGTATTCTGGCTGTCCTTCTAATAAAAGAAACCAGGGTGCAAACTATGCAAGACAAGCCTAGAACGGCGTTCAATATCTCAACTGGTGGCCAAGGGTGCAGCATCTCAGCAGTCAAATAAACTGGTATTGTACTATAGATCAACAAGAGCAACAGGCATGAGTCCATGGTCATGAAGGAAGGGAGGGAAGGAGGGAAATACATCAGGCACAGGAAGGGACAGGGCTGTCTCCGTATCCCCGATCCCAGCACTCCCGGAGCACCACTGCCTGGCAGCTGTCACCTGTTCCCCGATCACCCTGTGTCCTGGCTGCCACACTTGGATTTATGAAGTTGCTGTGTGCACCCACAACTTGATCTTATTACTTAATGCATCAGCCAGGGAGCACGGGGTTATTACACAGCACACATTTGTTTTGTTTAGTATTGTGATACTGCACAGAAATGTAATTGATTTCCTTTGTTGTTACCGCAAGTATTCCATTTCCTGCACTTAAAAACATAATTCACAGGCCTCGCCAGACTTGCCCAAGAGATCCGTGCATATAAAGAACCTTTAAAATATTTCTTGTGACTCTAAGATTTCCTCACACACTGAAAAACAAATCCGCTCCCAGTCATCTGAAAGACGTGGGTAAAATCCGTGGCTTACATAGGGCCACCATGTGCTGATGGGATACATGCTGCTTGGCAGCGTACAGCTGCCCAGTGGGGTTTGGGGAACTAAAAACTCTGCACCCAGCCTCCAGTGAGGTGCACAGAGCTCCAGGGCAAACCCCAAGTACAGCTGCAGAGATGGCACCAAGCCTAGAAGGGTAGGAAACAGCAGCCGCAGCCCAGCGTCCAAGACGGAGAGCAAGTGTGGTTGATTACAAACATAGCTGCCAGACACTCTGGGCCTCTGCCCAGGAGACACTGCAGGCCTGGGGTTGTGGCTGGGGAATGGCCTTGGACCTTGGACAGGACCCTGGGTCCAACAGGCCTGGGATCCACCGCCCTCTCCAGTGCCACTGCCACTGGGAAGAGTGGCTTGAGCACAGACCAGGAGCTGTTTGCTGAGAACAAGACATGACTTCCAAAGCTCTGCTGGGCTCCACTGGCTCTCTCAGTAGGGTCAACATGCTCAATGAAACCCAGGCATGCACACAAGAGTGTGTTAGATGAATCTCATCAGTCTCCATGATTTTAAAGTCTCCGTGAAAGGGCCTGGAAAGACAATTACAGGGGAAGGGGCTGAGGAGAGAGAGGAGGGGCGAGCCTAGTCCTAGACACGTCCACACAGAACTCAATGCTAATAAAATAAAGCAGGGTCCCAGCACAAAATCCAACCCCCCCCAGACACAGCTCCATCCCTGAAGCAAAGATGGGCACTTCCACACCCTCACCTCCCAGTGGCCGCAGAGGAGGAGAGAGGGAGAGAAGGAGAGAGAGGGAGACCTAAACAGACAGCAACAGGGAATTGGTTACATAAATCACAGTACAATGGAAAAGCAAGTTGGTAAAAAATTATTGAGTGAAAAATATTTCAGAGCCATGTGATCATTGTAATAAAAATAAGCAATCACAACAGGGTGCGTGTTAGCTCACATATTCTTCTGGGGAGCTGTCCACCCTGCACTGTTGTATTAGAAGTGAAGGAATAGTGTGCTCCAGAGTGCACATCTGTTGTGAGTGAGCGTGTGTCATGCGTGTGCCCATGTGCAAAGGTACCAAGTGTGAGCGTGTGTCATGTATGTGCCCATGTGCAAAGGTACCATGTGTGAGCGTGTGTGATGTATGTGTCCATGTGCACACACATGCTCATGGATGGGCTCCTGGGCTTACCTGAGCTGTGCACGCCTGGCATGCATGTGCCTGTGTGCACAGCGTAGTGGCTCATGCCTGCTGAGTGTGTGCCGTTGTACACAGAGGTGAGGGTAAGCAGAAATGAAAGGTGAGGAAAATGATATTGCTTTAAAAAAAACAACTTGGGTGATGTAAGCACAACATGTTTATGCTATGGGAGGAAAAGCAAGTTAGAGAGTAAGACGTATGGCTGTGATGGTGAACGGAGGAAGGCAGAAGTGGAGAGGACACGGAGTGGGTTTCTGACTGCATGTGGTAATGATCCACAGGCTGGAGGGAAGACTGCGGGGCGGGGGGGGGGGAAGGAGAGGGTGACTGACAGGCATGTGCGAAGGTGTGGGGGTGACAGGCATGTAGAAAAAACAAGTACATCTCAGTCTGTGTGAGTGTGTGTGTGCTCATTCCTCTTTTCAGTCCCTTGTTGATTCGGTGTCACTAGACAACTCTGACCAATACAACACACCTATACAACAAGGCTTAGTTAATAAATTAGGCACAATTAGAGTTTAACAGTAACTATTAATAAAACAGACCAATTGTACCAACATAGCCATACTTTTTCCCATACACACACAACATCTTGTGCTACGGGAAGGTTTTAGACAGCGCTGACACGGGTGACTGAGGGGATGAACCACGGCAGAGCTGTGGGAGCTCACGGGCCTCTGGCATGAAAGGACCGGGGCTGGTCAGATTGGAGCTGTCATTTGAGATGTCACCTGAGTATCTGAGGATAGCTCGGGTCCCACCAGGACCCACAGCAAATATAAGAAAAATAACATGCTGCTAAAATATGGGCTGACTAGAGAGAGAACAGGTGATGTGTAGTGAGAGGGCAAGTATGGTTCTCTCCAGAGCACAGATTTCTATAAAACGTAAGGAACCATGCTAGGAAGGTTGACTAGTTGCTTCTCAAGGGAAACACCTCATTGCTCCAACCAGGGCTCCTACCCTTGTAAACACCCACACATGCACACGAACACACACAGCTTGCACCCACCCAAGTGGATTCTCTTTTCTACTTTAGGTACTACCATTCCATTAAAACTTATTTTAGAAAAGTTTTCTGAGCTAAAACTTTAAAAAAGAATTGGACACTACTGTTCAGGCCCAACAATCCCGTTACAAGTCAAGGCCTGATGCAAGACCACACAGCAAAGCCGATGGACCTGAACCAGTGTCACAGGCTGCTTCAGTACCATGAAGACATACCCCGGCAACGGACGCACTCACCCCTGCGATGGACGGACTTATCCCTGGGATGGATGCACTTACCGTTACAAAGGACTCACGCACCCAGCCCTACAATGGACACACTCACCCCTACGACGGACATGCTCAACCCTACAATGGACACACCCACCCCTGAGAGGGTCACACTCGCCTCTACGATGGACACGTTCACCCTACAATAGATGCACTCACCCTGCAATGGACACACTCACCCCTACCACGAATGCACTCACCCCTCACCCCTACAACGGACACACTCACCCTTCACCCCTTCGATGGACACACTCACCCTTATAATGGACACACTCATGTACAATGGATGCACTCAGATACAATGGACACACTAACCCCTGTGATGGATGAACTCACCCTATGATAGACACACTCACCTCCATGATGGACACACTCACCCATACAAAGAACACACTCACCCTACGATGGATGGATGTACTCACCCTACGATGGACATACTCTCCCTTACAATACTGTTCCTGGAGGCAATGCTCAGAGATGAGTTCAGTGTGGCTGAGGCCCAGTCGGGCCAAGTATTGAGGGAGGGAGAAGAGGTGGCTGCCACGTGCTGTGGAAGAGTCTGAACTCCTGATAGGGCAAGAGGAGAGCATGGTGGAGGGGAGCAACGGGGCAGCACAATGCAGGACTCTGGGTGAGGAATCCAGTCTAGCAGGAGAGGCCGACTTAGCAACCAGGCAATGAAAGTTGAGTTCTGTCGGCCTCTGTCTATGCAGGGCGTTAGGTAGCAAGGGGAGTTTGTGGGTTCTGCTTATGTAGAGGGGGCTCTTTAGAAGCTATTCAGAGCAGGGTGGGAGGGAGAGGTAGAGAGAGAAAAACTCCCTTTGAATTTCCATTGCTTTCAGAGTGAGCAATTTAATGACTCATGCAATCTAAATCCTTGCTTTGTCTACACATTTTCATTTCAAAATACTAAAAAACACTTTGTTTGGAACATGGGTTATTTTTAGCCCATGTATCAATAGAGCACAATGATTTCTCCTATGTGGTGAAGGCTTCCTTCAGGCCTGGCCAGAGCCATACCACTTCGTAGGTTATTTCTGAGTTAGTCGAAATCCCCTGAGCAACTCTCTGTTCCCTGAGGACTCTTCCTGGCAGTCTCCATCCCTTCTGAGCACCATGAATCCACTGCAGAGCCCACCAGGGAGCCCTGGACCCCCCCATCCACACAGACAGGGAGGCATTCCACCAGGTCCCTAGAGAAGGAAGATGGGGTGCAGTGGAGGTCCCACCTAAGATCTGAGATCACCTCTTCCAGGCACCATGAGAAAACACATCTTTGCAGAGATGAAACTGGGCAGCTGGGGGAGTGTTCTGACACACAGGAGGAGACCCAGCTGAGAGGAAGGTTGGAGATGGGAAGCAGGTGTCTCTCTTCTGTGGTGCCTTCCCTGTCTATGCACACTCTCTCTGTGTCTCTGTCTCTTGCACACACACACACACACACACACACACACACACACACACACACTCCATTGTAGCTTCCCTAGCCAACTCTGTCTATACTCATTTCTTTGGTTCCACCTGGAATAGTTTACTGGTTGTTGTAGGACCACCTTTAAGTGTGCTCCTTAATCATAAAATTGACTTACCAGCGCTTAATGCATGCATCAATTCACTTCCAGAGTGAAATCCAAAACCAGCATCTCCGGGGCCTGGATTGAGAGGT
>NW_012267380.1:2521410-2611924 GCF_000151885.1 Dipodomys ordii
AAAAAAGCCGGAAGTGGCGCTGTGGCTCAAGTGGTAGAGCTAGGCTAGCCTTGAGCTGAAGAGCTGAGGGACAGCGCCCAGGCCCAGAGTTCAGGTCCCACAACCGGACCCCCCCCCAAAAAAACAAAAAACAAAAATTTTATTATTATTGTTGTTATGATTTTGTCCATCATGGGGCTTGAACTCTGGGCTTGGGCGCTGTCCCTGGGCTCTTCAGCTCAAGGCAAGCGCTCCACTGCTTGAGCCACAGCACCTCTTCTGGTTTTCTAGTGGTTTATTGGAGATAAGAGTCTCAAGGACTTTCCTGCTGGGCTGGCTTTGACTGTGATCCTCAGATCTCAGCCTCCAGAGTAGCTAGGATTACAGACATGAGCCACCAGCACCCAGCTGGGCACATCTTTTTTTATTTTTTCTTTTTTTTTGGAGGGGAGGGTCTGGTCGTGGGGCCTGAACGGGGGCCTGGGTGCTGTCCCTCAGGTCTTCAGCTCAAGGCTAGCGCTCTACCACTTGAGCCACAGCACCTTTCTTCCGGCTTTTTTCTTTTTGCTTATGTGGTGCTGAGGAATCGAACCCAGGGCCTCAGGCATGCAAGGCAAGCGCTCTACCACTGAGCCACCTTCCCAGCCCCTTGGGCACATCTTTTTGATCCTACCAAAGCCTTCCCTGTCTGCTAGCTATGCCATGTTCCCTCCTGTCCCATGTGTGAGCCGCCACATGATCTCTTTACCACCAGAGCCACAGGGCCAGTGCCACTCCTCACCTGCTTCACTCAGCATGGCCCCTGCCCCAGGAGGACACCCGGGCCTCTATGCACCCCAGGCTATGAAAAGCCACACAGGAATGTCACCTTGAGCTTGGACACAGGCCGCATGGGCCACACCCCAAGCCTGCCCTTTGCCAGCATCACTCGGGTTTTATGATGCTGTTTTCTAGACCTTTCCTAAGTCCTTGGAAAGATTTATCCTGCAGGCCAGGGGTCTTCTCACTTCCCATCCCCAACTTGCCAAACAACAAGTGGTCCCAGAGAAGGTTCTGGATAGAGTCTCATAGCATCCTGAGCTTGAGCTCAGGTGTCCGGGCAAAAGAAAAAGAGCAAAATCAAAGCCCAGGGAGACCCTCACCCTCACTCCGGGAGGGGTCTTGGAGCTCAGAGGTAGGAGAGCACAAACCTATAAGCTCAGCTACTCAAGAGGCCAGGACAAGCTTGAGGTCAGGTGTGGCAAAGTTCATGAGACGCTGGCTCCAAAACAAAATACAAAGCCAAAGGGCTGGGGCTGAAGCTCCAAGGTCAGAGTGATTTCTTAGCATGCGTAAGAACCTGGGTTCAAACCCCAGCACCACCAGCAGAAAGGCTATGGTGTCGGAGATATGGCTCAGAGCCCCATGTTCACCCCTGACCCGGAGCGCAGTGTTCAGGGCTGGTCTTACGCTCTCCCCTGTAACAATGGGGCTGTGGCCAGGAGCGGCAGATGCCGCCTGTGCTGGCCACCAAGCCTGCAGGCCAGGCATGCCAGCGGCGATGTCTCCTCCCAGTGCCTCTGCCCAAGGGTCAGTGTGCCAGCCTGCCCAGGCACACAGGCCTAGGGCCACCACAGGAGACCTGTCAGCCCCAGAAACCAGCCCACACCACTGTGTCTGCTGGGGATGGACCCACGGAGACCCCGGGGCACTGCCCACGGATCCTCCTCTGCCCTGCCACCGGGCCACCCCCTACCTGGGGGGCTGGGGGAGAAGACTTGCCAGGGCGGGAAGTCATGGACCTGGCTCCTCGGCGGCTCCTCGCCCCCTTCAGGGGCTCCTCGCTCCCCCTTCTCCTCATCCTCAGGCGTCCCCTCTCCAGGCTCATTGGGCAGCTGCATCGGGCGTCCAGGGCAGTGACCGCAGCAAGCTCCGGGTGCTCAGCAAGGGCTCCGTGACTCTGGAAAGAGTGACAGAAACTCAGTGCTGGCAGCTACAATCAGTCCCCTAAATAATTCACGCCGTGCCTTCTGCGTTTCCTCGGGGCAGGTTGCCACTGGATCCCCACGAGGAGAGCGCGTGGTTGCCACAGGTGCTCCGTTACTCTCACGGTGTGGCACAAGCCAACGCTGGGCCTTCGGAGCCAACCTGAATTTTCCCAGGTATGTTTCCACTCGTGCTCGTGGGCTCTGGGGAGCATGAGTGACGTGGACCGTAGGGAGAGGCTCCCACAGCATCGCACCCACTGACACCGGGGGAAATGCAGGAGAGGGCAGTGCTGGAAATAGCCGCCTGCGGAGAGGACTCACGCCAACACGGAATGTGTGAGCCTGGCCCCGCCTGAGCCGTGTCACCAGGCCTCCCTTTGGAGCAAGGAGCACCCAGCCCCCAGCACCCAGCATGGCATCATTGCCAGCTCAGCCCCCCCAGCCACCCAGACCACAGGGGCGACCCTCGTCCCAGAACCGCACGAGGACAGCTCTGGCCACACATTGACCAGCGCCAAACTGCATCACATCTGTGTGTCATCCCAAATCCCACCAATGTGTGTTTTCTTTGGCTCCAATCTTTAAAATGACGACAACCCGGTGGGGTGTGGCGGCACACACCTGTGATCCCAGCACGCTGGAGGCTGAGGTCAGTCTGGGCTGTCCAGTGAGACCCCGTCTTGAACATCAACATGGAAGGAAAGATCTCCAGAGACCCACAGTACAGAGTGACAGAGAATCTAGGTGCTGATGCAGAGTCGGGGTCACCAAGGACCCCCGAGTCCTGATCTGAGAAAGGGGGGCCCACGGGACAGCAGCGTGGGGCGGAGGGGGCAGGAGGAGTACCTGCGGAGGCAGTGTCCCCTCCCAGCAGCCAGCAGACCAGGCCCCAACACCACACCCCGGGCCCCAACACTGCACCCTGGACCTGAGCACTGCACCGCACCCCAGGCCCTGAGCACTGCACCCCAGGCCCTGAGCACTGCACCCCAGGCTCCAGCACTACCCCCTGGACCCCAGCACTGTACTGCACCCCAGACCCTGAGCACCCCACCCTGGACACTAGCACCACACCTCAAGCCCTGAGCACTGCACCCCAGATGTCAGCACTGCACCCTGAACCCCAGCATTTCACCCTGGGCCCTGAGCACCACACCCTGGGCTCAGTATTTTACCCTACCCCAGCACCACAACTCGGGCAAAGCCAGGCCTATTTCTAGTCCTGGACTCTGACCAGAGGCCCCTCAATTCCTGGCTCACAGCCTCTCAACAAACTGGCATGCCCAGCTCAAACTGGAAACCAAGAGCTGTAAATGACCTATGGCAACAAAGGTAAAAAGTCGTGGGGCTGGGAAGGTGGCTCAGTAGTAGAGTGCTTCCTTGTATGCATGAGGCCCTGGGTTCGATTCCTCAGCACCACATAAGGAAAAAGCTGAAGTGGCTCTGTGGCTCAAAGGATAGAGCGCTAGCCTTGAGCTAAAGAGCTGAGGGACAGCACCCAGGCCCAGAGTTCAAGCCCCATGACCAACAACAACAACAAAAAGTCATGATAATCTCTGTCTTTGTCTGTTTCTGTCTCTGTCTTTCCTCCTTTTCTCCCTTCCTGACCCCCCTTCCCCACCAAACAGGGACTCATTAGGTAACTTAGGCTGACCTCAAACTCAAGATCGTCTGGCCTCAGCCTCCTAATTATTGCCTTACAGACGTGCACTACAATACCCAGTATAAACACATATGCTTACACATTAACTTAAAGGCCAACATGAACCCCTTTTGTTTGATCCCCTGACCTTTCTCCCAAGCAGTCGGGACTGCAGACTTGAGTTGCATGCCTATCTCTGACCCGGGAAACACCAGCCTCTATATTCACTAAAATCAGGAGAGAGACAAAGATGTCTGCTCTCGGTTACAATGAACCCTGCATGGCATTCATCAACTCACTCAGTTAAGCGATGAGAGAGAGACAAGATGTGAAACCTAAATAAATGAACAGATAAATAAAAGAATCTCCTCAAAGATGATATGATTACATGTATGGGAACTGCCCCAAATCTATAAAAAGCTTACTACAAATCACCATAATTTAATAAGGTGCCAGGACTTAAGGTCAATGAGGAACTTAGTAGAAACAACGTTCTTCTAAAAGAAGTTACTCATAATAGTCCGAATACATAACTTAGCTTTGCACAATTAAAAAGCTGTATCAAAAAGAAAAAGTAGGGACTGGGAAGGTGGCTCAGTGGTAGAGCGCGTGCCTTGCATGCATGATGCCCTGGGTTCGATTCCTCAGCACCACATAAGCAGGAATAAAAAAGCCAGAAGTGGTGCTGTGACTCAAGTGGTAGAGTGCTAGCTGTGAGCTGAAGAGCTCAGGGTCAGCGCCCAGGCCCAGAATTCAGGTCCCATGACTGGAAAAATAAATAAGGAAAGAAAGAAAGGAACAAAGAAAGAAACAAAGAAAGAAAGGTGACTCCTAGAAACAGGAAAAAAATATGAAAACATAACCATATCTCCATTTGATGGCCTAATGGAAATAACTATTTTCAAAATACTTTTTTGTTTTTGGTCAGTTGTGGGGCTTGAACTCCGGGCCTGGGCACTGTCCCTCGGCTCTTCAGCTCCTCAGGCGAGCACTCTACCACTTGAACCACAGCTCCACTTCCAGTTTGCTGGTGGTTAATTTGAGATAAGTGTCTCACGGACTTTCCTGCCCAGGTTGGCTTTGAACTGCCATCCTCAGATTTCAGTTTCCAGAGTAGCTAGGATTACAGGCGTGAGCCACTGGTGCCCAGCTTCAAAATACTATTAAACATAGTATTCTGCCCGTGCCTGTCAGGGGAGACATAGCCCGAAGACAACACACACACACACACATAAATCACTTGTAAAGAAGAGACTCACACTCTTTCGGTAGGAACCAAGAACTATGGATATAAAAGTTTAAAGTTAAGTCAAGCCCCTGAAAGCTACTATGAATAAAATAGCACTGTGAGGCAGGTATATACGCCTATAATCCCAACAACTTGGGGGGCGGGGTGTGTGATAGTGAAGGATTCCAGACCAGGCCAGACCAGGTAAAAGACCCTGTCTGAAAAACAAACTAAAAGTAAAAGAGGATTGGAGTGAGTGGCTCAAGTGGTGGAGGACCTGCCTAGCAACCACACAGCCCTGAGTTCAATCCGCAGTACTGCTGGGAAAAAAAGGAAGGAAGAAAGGAAGGAAGAAAGGAAGGAAGGAAGGAAGGAAGGGAGGGAGGGAGGGAGGAAGGGAGGGAGGGAGGGAGGGAGGGAGGAAGGGAGGAAGGAAGGGAGGGAGGGAGGGAGGAAGGGAGGGAGGAAGGGAGGGAGGAAGGAGCACACCCATTTTGCCATCCTGGAGGAACGCTGGGCCTGGGAAAGGATGGCAGGCAAGGGTGGCACAGCAGTTCTCAAGTGTGAAGTCTGAGTCCCAGTTACCTTCGCACAGCTGCTATTCTCAGAAAGCAGGGTGTTCAGGCAGCAGTGGAATAACGTTCCACTGCAGAGTCACATTCCCCATCACATCTTGATCTCTTCCCCAGCCATAGGGCATCGGGCATTGTGACTAGTACCGCTGGAATGCAGGTGTACAGGACCCTTTCAGGGGTGCATCTGCTGAGGGAGAGCACGCAGCACAGCAGGATTGCTCAGGGCCTCCTGGCAAGGTGGACCCCAGTCTGGCCAGGCCTTGGCTGTACAACCCAGCAAGCTTTGGACCCCACCACATCCAAAGCCTCCTGCATCACTGGCTCCCTCTTCCTATCTTAAAAGATACAGAGATCGGACAACCCAACCCGCCATATCGGTAGGACAGAAACTCTGCTAGCTTGTATAGACTTGCCTGGATTAGGGTAGAAAGCAGGCCCTGCACCAGAAGTGCCAGGGCGCCCAGCCGCACCCCACAGGGCCAGGCTCGGCCAGCTCGCTCATCATTACCCTCCAGCATCCTCCACTGCTCGGGTTCCCGAGTGACTACTTAATCAAGCAGTGTGTGTTTGAATGTGTTCATTATATTTTACTATGTTGTGTTCAACCCGGTAGACTACAGTGGATTCGTCTGGATGTACGATTATTCTCTGAGTGCTTCTTGTTCTTAGTGGCAGGCAATGAGAAGGGAGAGGAATCGCCGGTCCTGGTACTCAGGGTTCAGGGGCCTGGCGCTGCATCCCGGGCAATCGTGGGGCTCCAGAACTGAGATTCCAGCAGGGGGAGGAGCACTGAGTCTCCAGGGAGCACCTGCAGTTCTCACACCTGGTCTCCGCTGTCCAGACCTAGTCACACCTGTCCCCCCTGCCCAGCCCGTCACACCTGGTCTTATAACCTAAGTCTCGGCTCAGCGTCCCCTGGTCAGATAAACACCCTCCGGCCACTCATTTGGAGTATCCTTTCTCACCCACAGTCCAGAACCTCTGCTCTACTTTTCTCATCTGGGCACTTATCACCTTCTGGAGGGATCTTATCTGTTTATTTATTTAGCGTTCTTAAAATAACCCAGCAGTTCATATTTGACCAACTCTTCTTCAAATTCCAGCCACCATATAAAAGCCAATGCTTCCGAGGCCTGCGGCGCAGCCAGGAGCCGGGGATACAGGAGGTTCCTGAGAGGAGGAGGAAGGGCCTGCATGGGCTGGCACTTCTGCTGTGATTACGAGAGCCACACGGCAGTACCAGTGTCAGCTAGGAGGAGGAGTTCCTAGCCGTGTGACATTTTAGACAGCTCTCAGGGCAACGTGGCAGCTAGACTCAGAGACATGCCCCCGGAAGGGCCAAAGGGCCAAATGTGTGGTTCACACACATGGGCCACCGCCAAACTGCCCAGCTGAGCCCAGAACTGAACAGATATTTCAGCCACCATCCAGCCAAGCTAACCTCCAGCTGAGACAGGGACCGACCCATGCTCCAACAGAATCCAGTGTCCAGGTGCATCGCTCCTCCCGAGTCTGGGGTGCGGCTGGGAATTTACTCCATGAACAAGAAGCAGAAAAAATGCAATCTGTCCACCAGGAAAGACCCGTTAGAGTAGGTCACCTTTATCCGCAACCTCTCTGAAATTTCACTCAGTCCCAAAATATTAAATGGAAAGTTCCAGAAATAAATAATTCATAAGTTTTAAATAACTGTTTTCTTTTTCTGTGACAACATCATACCAGGCAGCTGAGGCTGATCTTAAACCCCTGCCTCCGCCTCCCAAGTGCCAGGACTGCAAGCAGCTACTCACATACCCAGCATTAACCCTTATCAGAGTATTTTCTTAAAATAATTTGACCTTATTATTCGTTTTTTACTGTTGGCCTTTTATTGGGCTTAATTTATCAACTGAACTTCCTCTTTGATGTAGATAGGCACCATTTACACAGAGTTGGGTATGACCTGTGCTTTCCGGTACCCACTGAGGTTCTGGAAGCTTATCCCTGAGGACAGGACTAGTATGTGATGGACACCCACCTCAAGGTACCTGTGATGTTAGAACAAGCTCCGAGTCCAAAGAGAAAAGGCTTGCTAAGGGCTTGTTGGCTGTTCTGGCCACAGGAATGGGAGCTCCCTCCATAGAAGCAGGCTCTGCGTCAGGTTTGTTCCTTCACATATCCCCCCACTTAGCATGGCAAATAGGAAATGCAAAGAACCCCAGAAGTGCATTGTGGGAAGCATAATGCATCTGCATCTGCTTCAGCTGCATCTTGGAATAGAAACTTTTTGCCATTGTCGAAGTTTGGCCAAGTTGTTATCCTGATTCTAGATTTCACAAGGAGGAGTTTCCATCTGCTTACAAGCAGGGTATTTTTTAAAGATAGTCAACAACCTATTGGGCATAGGCTTTGACCAATCATGATGGAAACTAATTGGACACCAACCAATCACAATGAACACTGGTAGGCACTGACCAATCACGATGGACACTAGTCAGACACCAGTCAATCACAATGGACACCAGTAGGCACAGACCTATCACGAAGAGCACTGACCAATCACAATGGACACTACCAGGCACCAGCCAATCACAATGGGCACCATTCATGCACCAACCAGTCACAACAGACATTATTCAGGTACCAACCGATCACAAGAGATACTACTCAAGTAACAACCAATCAGAAGAGATGCCAACCCTCTGGACAAGGTCTGGCTGCATCCCAACTCAGCCTTCTGTTCTGAAGAGTGTCCTGGCCACCACTTCAGTTTGTGTAAGAGGATTTCAGTGCCCCCTCCAGCTCTGCCAACTGCTCGAGCATATGGGTCTGCACCCACCCTGCAGCCCAGGGCCACTGCCCTTTGAGTCCTGTCAGGAAGAGTTACCTCAGTCACTGTGTGGCGCTCCCCCTGGTGACTGAACGAAGTGCCTGGGGAGCAAAGGCCAGCATTTTCCTGAGTCTTGGTTTAAAAACTTTAGTATTCATGGGGTCCCCTTTCTTGAAGTAGTCTAATGAGGCTGAAGATGAGGGTAAGGGTACACCCCCATTCGCTGCCATCCTGTCACAGATGCATGTGCGTGTGCAAACACACACACACACACACACACGTATACAAACGAGGGTACATGCATCTTAAACACTGGAACAAGCCTGGATGGCCCGTATGGAGGAAGACAGCCCAGCCTGGCAGCAACCGGGTCTGCAGCAGGAAGCTGCTCCCTCTCAGCATGGGCCACAGAGAGCAGGCTCAAAGCCACCAAGCGCTGCTTTCTACCACTGCGCAGGGCCTGACCTCACGAGCACTGTCCCAGCCCCGTGCCTGGCTGAGCCCCGCTCCCCAGGCCCTGTTTTCCCTTTTCCTTGTTTGCTTTGTCTACTTTTTCCCCATTTAATTATGTCTAGTGATTTGCAAGCTGCCTTGTCTTCTTTCTGGAATGATGTGACAAATGGCTACAAAGCTCTGAAAATGTTGGGTTCCTGTGGCATGCCATGGTCCCCGAACACTGGCCGTTTCACCCCGTGTGGCCCCTAAACACTGGCCACTTCCCCATCGCAGTGATTTCCCACTCGAACCTGGACACACCTCATTTCATGACACATTTGCAGGGCAGGAGCAGGAGAGGGACGCCAGCACCACTGAGACGCAAACGCTGTCACTCAACGTCCTCCCTGTGAGCTGTATGGATGTGAGGCAGAAAAGGGGAAACGTGGGGTGCTAGACAAACTCACAGGGGCTTCAGGGCAGGAAGTCTTACTGCACTGTTCCACTTTCCTGCAACCCAGTGCTGCAGGGAGATGGGCTGACTACCCAGTACCATGGGAAGGATTGACTACCCGGTGCCAGGGGAGAAGGACTGACTAACCAGTACTGCAGGGAGAAGGACTGACCACCCAGTACCACAGGGACAAGGACTGACCACCCAGTACCACAGAGAGAAGGACTGACTACACAGTACCACAGAGAGAAGGACTGACCACCCAGTACCACAGAGAGAAGGACTGACCACACAGTACCACAGGGACAAGGACTGACCACCCAGTACCACAGGGACAAGGACTGACCACCCAGTACCACAGGGACAAGGACTGACCACCCAGTACCATGGGGAGAAGGACTAACTGCCCAGTACTACTTGGTGACGGTTCAGACCCTTTCTCCCCTGCGGCTGTGGTAGAAACATCTGACGCTTCAGGCAGCCTTGCAGCGTGGCTGGTCTCGGTGGGCAGTAAAGACCCAGGGCCAGTAAATCAATGAGGAGCAGCCGCTGGCTCAGAGGCAGGGCTCGGGAGGAGGAATCAGGGGCCAGCACAGCAGGCTGGGGCCTCAGGAAAAAATACACAGTAGGGCCTGGGCCTGGCGACTGGTGACCGTCATCCCAGGACCCTGGTTCCTTACTGGCCTAGAGAGAAAAGGCTGTTGAGGTTGGTCTGGGAGAAGGGAGGGGAGATGAGGGAGTGAGGAGAGATGGAGGGAGAGGGGCTGCTCACATAGATGGACACCTCAAAGGAAAACCCTCTCCTCTACCAGTGGATGCTAACTTTAAAAATGTAGAAGAAAATAACCCAAAGCAAAAAGAGGCAGAGCTGTGGTTTCAGTGGTAGAGCACCTGCTGAGCAGGAACAGGGCCTTGAGTTCAAACCTGCATACAGAGAGAGAAAGGGCAGGGAGGAAGGAGGGAGGAAGGGAGGAGAGGGGAGGGAGGAAGGAGAAGGGAGGGAGGGGACAGTCCTGTTTCTTGGGGCTGGGGAAACAGACCAGTGCACTGACAGGAGAACCGAGAGTCCGGGATGCGATAAGGCCCAGAGACTAATTTTTCAGGGGGAGGGGGTGACACAAAGCCTCATTTTTCCAGGCTCCCCTCAGCCTTCCCAAGGCCTTGGGGAGGTGGACAGATGGGTTCCTTCCCTGTGGGGACAAGATTTAGAGCCAGGAGCCCTGTGGGGGTGCAGGCGGTGCAGGACGGCTCGGCCAGGGAGCGCAGCCAAGCTCTGCCGACGTGTGAATTTGCTGCCTAGTTCTAGACTCTGGAGGATTCCAGGAGCCAAGTCTCTCGGAGGGCCCCCCTTCGTCTTCCGGCATCAGCAAAGCACACAGGCGAAGACCAGTTAATAACTTGCACATTTTACAATAAATTTTAACAATTTAAGAGTGTGCTACAGCTTTATTAGGGTTTTTATTTCACCACACTAATTCAGCGCGTAATAACCTGCCAGGGACACAGGAATTCGCTTGACTTATGCGCTGGGCACCCAGATAATGGAATCAACCCAGGCAAAGAAGAACCTTGAGTCACACCCAGGCAAGCCGGGTGAGGAGGGGGGGTGAGAGGGCCGGCAGAAAGCGTGGCCTTGGCTGTGTCTCTGCATCCTTAGGGCTCAGCCTGCCCCCCTACCTTCCTGAGCACCCCCCCCTTCCTGGGGTGTCGGGATGGTGGCTGTCACTAGCATCTAGACTGGCAGCTAGCCACCCCGCCTCATCCAGCCAAAGGCACTCTGGAGCCAGGATTTCAAACCTCTTTTCCCTCCTTCTGTGCTGAGACTGCTGGCCGAGTAAGAGCAGACAGCCCACAGCACTGAGGGCCTGACATCTGTAGGTCAGGCCCCGTCTGTAGGGTCAGGTCTGTCTGTAGCGTCAGGCCCTGTGTGTCTGTAGGGTCAGGTCTGTCTGTAGCATCAGGCCCTGTGTGTCTGCAGGGTCAGGTCTGCCTGTAGCGTCAGGCCCTGTGTGTCTAGGGTCAGGCCCTCTCTGTCTGTAGGGTCAGGTCTGGCTGTAGGGTCAGGCCCTGTCTATCTGTAGGATCATGTCTGTCTGTCTATAGGGTCAGGTCTGGCTGTAGGGTCAGGCCCTGTCTATCTGTAGGGTCAGGTCTGTCTGTAGAGTCAGGCCCTGTCTGTCTGTAGGGTCAGGTCTGTCCGTAGGATCAGGTCTGTCTGTCTGTAGAATCAGGCCCCGTCTATCTGTAGGATTATGTCTGTCTGTCTGTAAGGTCGGGTCTGTCTGTAGGGTCAAGCCCTGTCTGTAGGGTCAGATCTGTCTGTAGAATCAGGCCCTGTCTGTCTGTAGGGTCAGGTCTGTCTGTAGGATCAGGTCTGTCTCTCTGTAGGATCAGGCCCTGTCTGTCTGTAGGATCATGTCTGTCTGTAGGGTCAGGTCTGTCTGTCTGTAGGGTCAGGTCCTGTCTGTCTGTAGGATCATGTCTGTCTGTAGAATCAGGCCCTGCCTGTCTGTAGGGTCAGGTCTGTCTGTCTGTAGGGTCAGGTCTGTCTGTCTGTAGGGTCAGGTCTGTCTGTGGGATCAGCAGCCCTCCAGAGGGGGCAGGGCTGCCAGGGCTGGCCTGGAATAAGGGACAATGGGAGCAGAGGGGCTGAGGAAGTTACCCCGGAGAAATCGAGTTAGCTTGAGTGTGTGTGTGTGTGTGTGTGTGTGTGTATGTGTGTGTGAGAGAGAGAGACAGAGACAGAGACAGAGACAGAGACAAAGACAGAGAGACAGAGAGTATATTCTAAGAATTTTTCTGGCCTTATTTCTTTATCTTTTCTCTCCCTTGTCCTTTGTATCTAGTTCTTCCTACCTGTTTCTCCAAAACAAGTCTTGCTTAGGTTTGGCACTCTGTTCTACCTGCCAGCCCTCCTCTCCTTCTGACCACAATGAGGCTTCTAGAAGCAGTGGCCTGATCTCTTTTCCAAACCCAAGGGCCACTTCCGTCCCTCCGACTGTCCCCTGTCCTGCCCCAGGGCCACTTCCGTCCTTCTGACTGTCCCCCATCCTGCCCCAGGGCCCTTTTCAATCCTTAGTGCAGTTTCTATTCTCTGTTATTATACACACCTGCACCATGCATGTAGCTGATTTCCCCAGCACTTCTAAACTACAAACCCAGAAAAAAAATCATTTTCCCAGAATAAAACATTAGAAAACCTGTGTTTCCCTTGAGCCAGTATCACATGGAAAATAATTCCGAGTCTAGGCCAAGTTGATGGAAGGAGCTAGAACATAGAAAGCATGTCCTGTCGGGTCAGGCATACCTCACTATAACCCCCTGAGATAAACAACAAGTGAAGGAAAAAGGCTCTGGGGGTTTGGGCCTGTGGCATGCAGCATGGTGGGAGCTTGTGGCAGAGAAAAATGGCCCCGTTACAGTTGGGAGTCAAAGGGAGAGGGAAAGCCAGGCGGTCCTGAGTGGCTGCCATTCATCTATCACTGGTGAGGCCCAGTGGTGCCTCCGCTCAGGCCTGCCTCCCCTCTGCCGTCACATCTCTCCTGCCCCTCCCGGGGAGGTGGGGGGTCTTGAGGGTGCTGCATGGGGGCTGGGGCGCTCATCTCTACCAGGCTCACCATCTGCAGTAAACACCCATGGACCCACCAATGCCAACCAGGGGCGCGAGGCCTCTACACACGGATGGCACGTCCTGTGCCCCAGGACGCCTCTGCTCTCAGAAAGCGGCCTGTGAGGAGGGAAGGCCAAGGTGGTCGGGAGGCCCCGGGGCCGCCGTGTGGAGCTCCCACCCCAGGTATGGGGACTTAGTGCAGGAGACGTGCTTTACTACCACGCCAATGTCTCCGTGAACATGCACGCTGGAATCCTAGCACTTGGGAGACCCAGGCAGGAGGAGAGAGAGTTCCAGGCCAGCCTGGGCCACATAGTGAGACTGTCTCAAAAAGAACCAACCAACCGACCAGTGGGCCATGAAACTGTACCAACTTGCTGGGGCTGAAGTAACTCCCCTGGGACACATGCACATGCACGCACGCACGCACACACAGCTCCCCGAAATCCAGCAGATGTCAGCAGATTAAAAACAAACACACCCCATTAACTTAGAGAGAAATGGAATGCCGAACTCCAGTGCTCTCTTGTTCCCCCATTGTTACTGGCATAGTGGAACCCGAGTGGGCTGGGACTCCAGGGAGCGTGGTGACAGCTGTGACCTCTGTCCTGCCCTAGCCCCTGGAGACGCTGATCAGACCAGCCGGAGGCACAGACTTGGAGAGGCCACCGGACCTCGCCACTGCCTGCCACCTTGGCAGGCCACGGCTCTGGATCAACCTCCTTTGTGCAGAAAACATCTCTACTGGGTTACTCTTTGGAATTTCCCAAGGACCACACCACCCACCGGTGGGCACGGCGGTGAGATCATCCACCCAGAGCTTCCCTCATGGGCTCGGAGTCGCCTCCTCTAACAGAGCCTCTGTCACGAAACAGTTCTGTTACTCCAGCAATACAAATTGCATTGTACCTACAGTGCGTGGGAGGCAGGCCGGCCAAATCCACGGCGCTTCCCACAGACAGCGCTGGCCGTTTGCTGAGGGACAGGACAGCGCCTAGCTAGACGGGCAATGGCCCCAGGGACTGGGGATGGATGGAACTCTGCAGATAGCAATTTGTGGGGGGGCCTTACCTGCATGAGCCAGGCTGCCGCTCACCCATCTCCCACAACCCTAAAGACTGTGGCCATCATCCACCCCTGAGAAACCAGGAAATATGTCTGCCTCCTAAAGGCCTCTTTCAGGGAGAGCCAGGAGCTATGGCAGCCCCGTCCCAAGCCGCAGGGACCCACGTCCCAGAGTCAGCGACTATTCCTCAGTTGTCCCTCAGAACAACGGAAACAGCTCCCTCTGCCAGCCTGCGTGTAAGGGACATCTGCGAAGCCCTGGCCAGCTGAACGAGAGGAAGCCTTCCCAGGGCGCGTCTCGAGTCAAGCATCGCAGCTCAGAAGACTGAGGGGCAAACACAAATCAACGAGGGACGCGCAGACAGATGTTCCCGGGCCCAAGAACAATTTGCAAGATGCAATGCACAAAAAAAAGATAAATCTCCTCCCTGTCTGCCAGGCCGGAGCAGACTCTGGAATAAAATCAACTCTGCAACAGAATCTGATCCTCAGCTAGTAGGGAGTTTCCTCAAAAGGTAAAGGGGGAAGGATTTGGATCTCCTGCAATTGTACAGCAAACACGTTCACCTGGCAGCATTCAGAGGGCCACGGAGCGGAGGCCAGGGCTGGGGCCAGGGCCGGGCACCGTGGTCCTCAGGGACCAGCGGTGGGGAGAAAGTTGTGTAGAACGAGTTTGCAGCTGCACAGCCATCTTGGACCCAGCGCGGGTCATGGATTGGAGACGTGGGGCAGGTTGTCCTGGACCCTTTTCCTTAGAGCCAGGGGAAGGACCGGCTGGGAGAAGGATGCCGGAGGAAGCTCCTCGCTTCCTCGCTCCTCCAAATCACTTTGGCAGCGGAAGCCAGGACCATGACAAACAGATCTCCCATCCCTCCCTTCCTCCACACCCCAGAAAACTTGCTTTGTCTCAACTGAGCACAAGCTGAGAGGCTGGAGAGGAGGACGGGTCGAGGGGCCGGCCGACTGGCCGATCCAGGCCGATCAGGCCAAGTGCCATCTGTCAGGGTCATACCTCCTGCTGGGCTCAGGGGAAAGTCTCCAGGATCCATGGCTGGAGTTGGGAGAATCTCAAGCTCGGACAGAGCAGAGCAGAGCACCGCAGCTCCCTGGGACAGAGCTGGGACGAGGGCGAGCTTTAATTAACAGGGTCTGAGCTCTTCTCTTTTGGTAACTGAGCAGATTTAAAGGGCTAGAGTCCCAATTTGAAGGGTGCTGCTGCTGCTCGGGCTGCTGCCACTGCTGCTGGGAACGCTTCCTGCCGAGCGCTCACTCTGGTGCAGAGCTTGAGCAGCCGCGGGGAGGTGGAAGGGGGGCCGGCTCGCTGGACCTGCCGGCCCTCCCCTCCACAGCCCCGGGGTCCCCGCTCATCCAGGGCAACCTGCCAGGGCACGGGAGTCTGCACAGGTGGGGGGGGTCCTGCACGGGCCCTGCCTGGGGGGTGGGGGATGGAAGCATACTCTGCTGTGTGCTCCTCTCCTGAGAGCACCTGCAAGTGGCATGTCCATGCCTGCACACGCCTGCACATGTCCACACACGTGCCTCATGCATACACATGTGTGCACACACCTACTCAGGCATGCATGCCTGTGTGCTCACATTCCTGTGTACACACACATGCCCATACATGTATACATGTGTGTACACACCTGCTCGGGCATGCACACTGGTGTGCCCACATTTCTGGGTACACACGTGTGCCCTATGTGTACATGTGTGTACACACCTGCTCAGGCATGCACACCCATGTGGTCACATTCCTGTGTACAGACATGTGCCTACATGTGTATACATGTGTGCACACACCTGACCAGGCATGCACACTGGTGTGCCCACATCCCTGTGCACAGGTACATACATGTGCCTGACTCGAGCACAGACATCTGCCATGTGTGCCCACCTCCTAACACCCAGACACAAAGACACCAAGCCTACAGGCAGCCAGACGCCCCACCCAGCACCTGTTCTGTACGGAGAGGTACAGTACCTAGAGACACACGGAGTGTGGTGGGAGGAAGGAGGCACAGATGCAGGGAAAGAGCGAGCCGTGTGGGACTCCCCGCCCTCCGGCTGCCTTGGCAGAGTGAGGAATTATCAGGGATAGCTCAGATCGGATGCCCTCACCAGCACAGACCCCGCTGCCCCTCAGCTTCTTTTCTGCCCTTCTCTGAGGGCGCCTGCTGGCGCCCTGGGGCCTTGTCCTAGTGATTTCTCCTGGGCTCACAGCTGCTATGCTTAGAACCTCACACAAAGCAGCTGATGTTTCCAGACAGTTCTTTTTTCTTTCTTTTTGTCGGTTGTGGGGCTTGAACTCTGGGCCTGGACCTGGGCCTTCAGCTCTTCAGCTTAAGGCTAACACTCTACCACTTGAGCCACACTGCTACTTCCGGTTTTCTGGTGACTAATTGGAGATTAGATGAGACTCACGGACTTTCCTGCATGGGCTGGCTTTGAATCGCGATTCTCAGATCTCAGCCTCCTGAGTAGCTAGGATTACGAGTGTGAGCCACTGGCACCAGGCTCTGCACACTTCTTTAGGCCGCACAGTAGTACTGTGCGTGTTTTCCATGCACTATCTGTGGCAAACATAGGAAATGAACACAGCCCATCAGAGCTGAGCACCCAGAAGTGTCCAGGGTGTGCTTCGGGGTGAGTGCCTCTGAGCTCCCCTTTAACATGCTAAGAGCATGTGTGTGGCCTTCTCCCACCCTGGGCTGGCCTCTAGTTTGCTGCACCATGCCGGTCAGGACAGAACGCAAGCACGGAGAATGTGGCCGTGTTCCATTACCCAACAGCAAGCCTCACCAAGCCTTCCTGGCCTTCAGGACACCCATCCCAAGAGCAGTGGAGGTGCGGGACTCATGCCCCCATTCCGGCCTCTCCTTGGAGGATGGGACCCTGGGCCACCTAGGGCAGCAAGAGCTGACGCTTGGAACCAATCCTGGGCCTTAGACAAAACCCCTAAGTCCATGGCCACCCGAGCCCTAGCTGCCTCCCACCTCCAGGAGCCTCAAATCTGCTGCCTCCTTCCAGTGGGAGCCACATATCCTCCCGGCCCTCAGACCTTCCATGTTACCTCTTCTCCCTAGAAGGGAGTTGGGAAGGCAAGGAAGAACTAAGGGAGTGGAAGCCAACCCAGGCCCCCAGGTCCTCTGGTCCTGCCCCGCAGGCCCCGCACTGCCCCTCCCTCATAGAGACGCCAGCTGTGGCTTGGCCACACCCTGAGCAGTGGCACCAACGTAGACACATAGCTGAGAGTGTGGACTCTGGCCTGTGCATCAGCCCCTGGACTCCACCTCTTCCCTCCGGCCCCAGCTTGTGGGACTGTGCTAGCTCTTCTTCATTAGTGATCTTGGGTTGTTTCTGCCAATTTCCTTGGAAGATCCCAAATTGGAGTCTTCTAATAGTCACAACTGAGCCTTCCTTGGAACATTCTGGCACACAGTACACATCCTAGAGTACAAATGTGAACAGTTACAGACTAGGAAAATTATAGAGTCAAGCTTTATGCTCTATCGGCACATCTCTGTGTCATAAATTTGTCATGTTATACCAAGTCTAAACGCATCAAGATGAAAAAAATATTCACAGTTTGATGCGAAATCTAGGGAATTCCAAACCAAAAAAAAAAAAAAAAGTAAGGGGAAATTAGAAAGTGTACTCAGGTAGAAGTGAAGCAAATGCCAGCAGAATCTGAGACAACGGTTTGTTATTAGTGTGCCAAGCGATGGTAGCACATTCCACTGATACTCTGGAACTTGAAGAGTTTAGGATGTGCATGTCAGGCTGGTGCCCTGAGGGTCACACTGAGCCAGGCATGGTGGCACACACCTGTGGTCTTAGCTACTCGGGGAGCAGAAATAGGAAGATCACTGTTCAAACACAGACAAAGTTAGCACAAGACCCTCTCAAATCTACATGCAGACACATACACAAATCTAATACTCATATACATTTAGGGTAGATAGAATTTATCTACCTCCATCATCTATCTGTCCGTGTGTGTGTGTGTGTGTGTGTGTGTGTGTGTGTGTGTGTATGCACTTCTTTCCTCCTGTCTCCCTGTTCTGTTCCTCTAGGACAGCCCAGACAACACACTAACTAAGGGTCCCACGAAGCCAGCCCTACTTCCTCCACAGGCACCCCTCTTGAGACCACCTTTTGAAGATCCCACCACCTCCAATATTGCCATACTCAGGGCCAGGCCTCAAATGAATCTTCGAGACTCAACCCTGTGACCCACTCACGGATGGAGAGAGGTTCACTAGGCAGGGTGGGGACCCTGCTGAGCAGCCCAGACCAGACTCCCACCCGACTCAGGGGGCAGGCTGATCTCAGACACCACACTACACAGAAACAGGAAGAACCAAGTACAGGCGCCACAGAGAACTTTGATGTCAGAGATCAGGCCCTGTCCACTAGTTCAGGTCCTACCTGAGCTTGTGACTGACCAGTCCCCTTCCTTTGGGGGGCTGGCACAGGGGAAGGTTGGTATAGTGGGGCTGGCATAAAGAACAAGACAAAATTCTTCCTCCTCTACAAGCAGGACTAAGAAAAAAGCAAAATGCTTTTTGCTGTGCTTCATAATATACCTCTTTAGAGACCACATCAACATGACTTCTTAGTTGGGCACTGGCGGCTCACATCTGGAATCCTAGCTACTCAGGAAGCTGAGAACTGGAGGATTGCAGTTTGAAGCCAGCCCTAGCAGAAAAGTCTTGGGCAATCTATCTCCAATTAACCAGCAAAAACGGAACTAGAAGCATGGTTCAAAGTAGTAGAACACTGCTAGTAGAATACTGCTAAGAGCAATAAAGCCAAGTGAGAGGGAGAGACCTCAAGTTTAAGCCCCAATACTGGGGAAAAAAAAAAAACACCAGGTTTCCTTGCCTAGTCCTTGAAAGGGAGGTGGTCCCCTCCCTTCGCTTCCCACCAGCTCTGGTGAAGTCCAGCACTGGGGTCACTAACCCACCCACCATCGCTGACCTGGACCTACAGCCCCCAGCCTCGCAGCACATGGTGCCCTGGGAGGCTTTGGAAGGTGCCCAGGGAGTCCAGTTGGCACCTGTGTGCATTGGCTCCCAGCTGAGGGGGCCTGAGGGCAGCCTTGATCTTCCTGGCTGGGTGCTGATGTCATTACACCCAGAAAGTGTTCCCCAAGCACAAGACCCAGCCTCAGCCTGACCGGAACTCCTTCGCCTGAGACTCTGCATCTCCTTTTAAGACATTGGCAGCTAGTGGGGCCCAGTGGCTGCAACAGGAGCACAGGTGGGTGACCAGGAGGGAGGGGAGCACTCACCTGGGAGATGCCTACCCCCCCCAACTGAGCAGCAGGAAAGCAAATGAGGTCTGAGACTGGTGAGGGGCTGGGGCGTCCCATGAAGTGAATGGTTCATGCCTGGGAAGGTGTGGAGTGGGGATAAGGAAATGGGCGCCCACAGGCGTGGGCAGGCAGACTCACTTGTGGAGACGCCTGCTCCCAGCAAGTCGGGCAGAAATCACAGTGCTTCAGCCAGCGCCTGTCCCAGGCTGGAGATTTGGGAACATGGGGACAGGCTGAGCTTTCCTTAGGAGTGTGTGTGTGTGTGTGCATGCGTGTGTGTGTTTTCTGGGTCAATAGCTGGCATCCCCACACTGGGAGGGATAGTGATGTGGAAAGGAGGGGGCATGGGGGGCTCCTCTGCCATGGGGGGCCCTCAGTCTAGCTCAGCCATCTAGTGTGAGCTGGGCCTCAGCCTCTCCCATGGTGGGCAGAGGCATTATGCAGAAGCCAGGTACTGTGAACATGGAGAGGGGCACCAGGCTTAGAAGGCTTCCTGAAGGAGGCGGTTGGTGTGGAGCTCTGAGGGCCAAGGAGCAGGGCCTGCACCCCATCCTTGCACCCCTACCCCCCACACACATGGCAACAACCCAGGATCCTGCACCCTAAGCCTACGCCAGACCCCACACACATCTCCCACCCAGGGACCAGGGCTGGCACCCATGGGGCATGGAGCTCTGAGGCCGGAGCTTACCGGAGCTCCTGGCAGGTTCCACCATTCCCTGAAGCCGCTGAAGTCCCGGGTGCTGCCAGCGCCTGGAGAAGGTGAGTTGTCAGAGGCCACACAGCTGGAACCCACTCCTGGCCTTGGAGCCCACTGAAGGTCGCATGTGCCAACCGCCCCGGGAGAAGCTGCCCAGAGCCTCGAGCCCTGCCAGGCCCCGCCCGGCCGGGCAGGGAAGAAGGAGGAGCCAATAATTCCCTTTGGCCAGAGCTGCTGGCTGGGAGCTTCTGGGGCCCCCAACCCCACCCACCTGGGCAGAGGCGAGGCCTGTGCTAGGGAGCTCGCCAGCACCTGCTTTAACAACGTTTAAAAACACTTTTTACCTCAAATTCACGCATCAGAAGTAACCATTTGAAACGGAGCAACTTCCTGCTTTGAGCTGTGTGGTGTTACTCAGCTTGCACCCCCTTACCCCACAATCCACGAGCCCTCACCCCCCCCCCAGCCACCAGGGAAACACGCAATCCATGGGCCCAACCCTCTTGGCCACCAGGGAACCCCACAATCCACGAGCCCTCAGCCACCAGGGAGTCCCACTACCCACAGGCCCATCCCCCTCAGCCAACAGGAAACCCCACAACCCACAGGCCCTCACCCCCCTCAGCCACCAAGGGAGCGCTGTCACGCTGTTGACACAATTCATTATGGAGAGTATCAGAGGGTGGGCAAAGCTGCTCAAAAATTTATATGTCTGAGACAAGCAGAGAAGGCAGATAAGTTGATGTTAGGCGAAATGAACCCCAAGATAAGGACTCAGATATTTTTTTCTTGCTTGCTATTGTTTCTAACATATTTATAAGATGATTTCTTTGTTGCTTTGTATGTCCCTCCCCCCACGGTATAACCTCTGCTTTCACTGTATTTGATGTTGTTATAATTTGTGGAGGGGAAAGGAAAAAAACAAATCGTTTAAATAGGGATACAGGTGGACCCATTGCAACAATGAGATGTACAAGTCATTATGTCGAAAAATGAACTTTACAACTTTGGCGGGGAGGGGCGGGGTGGAGATGGGAAGGGATAGGAAGGGGAAACAAAGGAGGAAGCAACAATGCTTGATAAGAAACCTACTCATTATCTTGCCCATGTAATTGTAACTCCTCTGTATGGTATTTTCACAATAAAATTTAAAAAAATTATATAAGAAAACTGATGGTGAAGGAGCCATGCACATGTAAGGGTTTGGAGAGAAAAATGTTAGAGCCAGAACTCAGGAAGCAGAGACAGGAGGAGGCCTGGACCCATGACCAAAGGAAGACAGAAATAGAAATCGTGTCTTCTCCTGCCAACAGCGAGGGGCCTTGCCTGTGCATGAATAGAGACCTCCAGTGAAGAGCATATTATCATTCACATGTGACCGCCGGTGCATTGTGACCGGTATCTTTCACTTAGCACACACTTCTGAGGTTCATCTACATGGCAGATTAATCCCTCTCACAATTCTTACCGCATCTTTCTTAGATGTAAAAGGGCACCTGAAAAATTGTCGCATTCTGACAATTAATAGAAAGCACAAGGAAGACTATGTCCACTTTTCTCTCACTCTCTTGCATACATGACCTTGCTGATTCCCAGCAGATGAATGAATCGTGTGTGTGCGCGTCTACCCAGATGTCCACTAAACACTTGGTTCCAGAACCCTGCGGCTGTGATGTGTGGTGCAGTTTTATGACCACGTACAAGTGCAAGACTTAGAAGTCCTCATCCCTGGAGTAACAGAACCCTGCAACCCCAAGACCCCGCGCTCAGGTGCTCTGCACTGCCCTCTGCTGACTGAAGCCAGGAAGACGAGAACCAGAACCATGGGCCAGGGCGTCTGCTCTGAGAAACTCACTCACCCAGCTTTATTCATTATTCAGAGAGCAAGGCCCTGTGCTAAACTAATACGAAGATTAGCACTGATTCTTTCTTTTCCTTTCTTTCTTCCTTTTTTGTTTTTGAGACAGCATCTGGCTAGGTAGCCCAGGCTAGTGTCAAACTCACCATTCTCCTGCTTCCTCCTCCTGAGTGCTGAGACTACAGGCGTATGCCACCATGCCTGGCGTGGTGATTCTTTCCCTCCAATTCTTTGACTAGAGATCTTTCAGTAGGGTGCTGGGCTCTCCTTCCACACAGCTTCCCACATCGAGGAGATCCTGCCCCTGCACACGACCCAGGATACATACATCACACCAACAGGAAGGGATACAATGTAAAAACAGCTACAGGGAGTTGGAGCAGCCAGATGTGATGGTGCCTGCACCTAAGAGGTTGAGGCACAAAGCTCATGAGTTCAAGACCAGCCTGGACCACATAGAGAAAAGTGAAGGGAAAAGAAGAGAAGGAAGGAGAGGGGAGGACCTGGTAAGGGGAGAGGAAAGAAAGTACAAAATGTAATTATATAACAATGGCAATAAACTCTCAGACATGTGAAAAAATAAAAAAACTACTTAAGGCAAAAACCAAGCAATAAGGAAGGACTATACTCTGAAAGGCCAAGTGCTAGAATTAGCTGGGAAGGACTTTAACATAATGATAACCATGTTAGAGTTCTACAGGAAGAAAATGGGCACAATGGACAAAGAGAGACAAAGTCTCAGAAGACAAAACTGCCCATGGAAAACTTCACTACTGAATAATACAATATATGAAACCTAAAAATCATCACTAGAGATTAACTAGAGATTGGAGAAGGGAGGAAAAAAAGAGATTATTCACTTGTGGATAGACAAATTCTCTAAATAAAACTAAAATTTAAAGGTATTTATTAAAGATGAATGACTCAAGTATCAAATAATTCCAAATAGTCCCATAATATTACATATCCTAATGTGTGCTCAGTATCCCAGAAGAAATGACAACTGGGAATTTTAGAATTCAAAGAAAATTTCTCCAAACTTGATTATGAACACCCAAATCATAATCCAAAGAACCAATATTAAAACAAACAAAGCAAGCAGAATCTATACCTAGACACATCACGGATAAAAGTCAAAGGTGGGTCTTGTATAAGTGCCTCACAGCTGTAATCCTAGCTACTCAGGAGGCTGAGATCTGAGGACTGTGGTTCAAAGCCAGCCTAGGCAAGAAACTCCATGAGATTCTTATCTCCAGTTAACCACCAGAAAACCAGGACTGGTGCTGTGGCTCAAGTGGTAGAGTGCTTACCTTGAGCTGAGGAGCTCAGGGACAGCACCCAGACCCAGAGTTCAAGCCCCACAAGCGACAAAAAAAAAAAAAAAAAAGCCAAAGGTGGATAGGAAATCTTCACTCAGGTGGCGTTAGCAGTAGCAGCTGGTATTTTACCTGGTCAAGTCCAAACACAGTGGGGAATGACACCGCTACAGTGTGGAAATTATAAATAAACAACTGTCACCTCAGAGATCAACATCCAGTGAGAGCATCTCTCAAAAAATGAAAGCAAAAAGGACTTTTTGGATAAATTATGAGCAGTGTTGTAAAGTGTGCTAAAGAAAATTTGGTTTCTGACAGGAAATAATACTACAGGGAAATTTCAGTCTAAGAAGGAACAAGAAGTACTGCAAATGCTCAATCATCTGTAGGCAAAGAGCAAGGTGATTTTCTTCTAAAAGAAATGACTTCCTAGCCATCCAACTTTCTGCTTCCTGATATGGCCTCTCAGATTTCCCCATCCACCATTCCATCTTTTGCAGTTGATACTATTTGTCTAATTATTTAACTATGTGGCATCTTAGTTCTTAAAAGTGAAGACATGCCTGATGCAGACAGCCTAGTACATTTCAGTTTTAGGGAGTGATATGCACATATATACCTTTAAACACCTTTAAAAATATTTCTTGTGAAAAAAATATATAGCTAGTTCTATTTCATATTTGCTTTACTGAACCAATCTGTCTTAGATAGTTCACAAAAAATGATTTATATTAGTAACAAATAAGAAAGTTGATGTGCACTCAAAAGAACTATATCTATCACTTTATTTACCCTAACAAGGAATTAATTAGTATTTTTTTGTATTTGTTACTAGCACTAATTGATTCATTAAAAATACTCCAATGAATCTTTGGTCTTGAGCCTGCTGCCACCATCTTGTTTCTGCTCTCTGCCCATCTCCAGGGAAATCTCCAGAGACAGAGAAATTGGGACTTGGGGTAAGAAGACACAGAAGCCAGGGGCTGGTAGCTCACTCTAATTATCCTAGCTACCTAGGAGATTGAGATCTGAGGATCACTGTTCAAAGCCAGCCTAAGCAGAAGAGACCATGAGAATCTTATCTCCAAGTAAGCAGCAAAAAGTTGGAAGTGAAGCTGTGACTCAAGTGGTAGAGTGCTGGCACCCACATTTGCACCCACATTTGTCCGTAACTCGCTCCCTTTGGAGTTTTCCACATGCTGCTTCTCTCCTAATTTACTGACCAGCACTAACATAGCAGCAGTCCCATCCTCTCCCCCCCACCTCGCTCAGTCTGCCCATCCGGCCCCATCACCCTCCCCTGCCCCTCCATGCCCTGTGGCACCTGGGTCTGCACACATGCTACTGGTTCTCGCTTGGCACCTGGGGTGAGCGCCAGCCAGCATGGGCAATGTCCTTGCCCTAGACGGTCAGACAAGGCTGAAACGCAGTTTTCCCGAAGAACTCCAGAAACACATCAGCCACCCAAAGGGAGCATGAAGGTGATTGGAGAGGAGAAAAATAAAGGTGGGGTAGGTGGGAGGAGCAGGGACTACAAGGTAAGCTTCCTGCCCCCACACACCCCTGTTCTGAGTGGGTGAACCCCAGTGTCCCTGTGGACTCGTGTGGCTACAACTAAGGCCTGGACGTCCTGAAGGTTACAATGCTGATGGCTGCCCAATCACTGTCCAGTTTGGGGAGCTGTAAATCCTCTCCCTCTGCCTCATGATGAAATAGCACCCCAAGAACCAGCTCCCGGTGGGCTGTAAAGCTCACACACAAACTCCGCCATCCTTCAGGAAACAGCTGTGGTCCAGCTTCTCCCTCAAGGTTGTGCTTCTTGGGTTTTTGTTTTTTGCTTTTTTTAAATGCTTTTACTTATAGGTTGTGCCAACACTCAGTTCTTCACAGTGTTTACTGTGTACAGAGAATACAGGAGATGCTCCTCGGCTCTATGGTTGTGAGGAGCGACGGGCGAGGCCCCTCACCCCCACACACACACACTCTAACATGCACAGCTGGCTGAGGTGAGAACTCACTAAGAACCGGGGACAGGGCAATGAGGGATGGGGTCGCCATCAGACACTAAGAGTGAGCTGAGGGGTGGCTGGGTAGTGAACACTTGCCTGGCAGGCCTAAGGCTCCAGGTTCAATCCTAGCCCTGAAAAAAAGATTAGGTTTATTACAGCTTTGTTTACAATGGCCAAACAGTGGAACCAGCAAGGATGCCCAACACTAATGAATAAAGAAAATACAGTTACATATACACCATTGAATATTACTCAGTCATAAAAAAAATCATGTCATTTGCTGGGAGATCTTTGTGTGGAATGAAAAAAGCTCAAAAAGCCAAGTAGTGCATGGGATGGAGAGATAAGAAGGGAGACCACTGTCCCCACCCCCACCCTCAAACCCCAATGGTTTTCTGGTCTTTCTCAATTATTCCCATGTGAACAGAGGTGAGACAGTATCAATGTCATTTTGACTTGTATTTCCCTGAAGGCCAACAATGTTGACCATTTTCCCATATGTTTGGCCATTTGTACTTCCTCAAGTGTGTCCAACCAATGCCACTGTCCATTTGTTGGCTGGATTATTTGCTCCTTTGTTGCTGGGTTCTTTACCTGTGTACAAACACCCAGCATCACAAGACCTGAGTTAAAACTCCAGGGCTGGAAAGCAAGCATTCAATAAACACTTGCTGATGGGCTAAACTTCCAATCAATAAGGGGTAACATAAATTTCACCATTCTTCTGAGAGACACTTGCTGAGCCAACATAGAGTTCCAGTCCCATCCAAGCCACACAGTAAGGCTCTTATCTCAAACAAAACAGAACCACACAGCAAAGGCCCTCTGAATATTATTTAGGCTTCTCTGTTTTATTTTTTGCTCTTATAAAATGTTCTTACTTATTTCTGGCTGATACCAGAGTTTGAACTCAGGGCCTTATACTGGCACACTCCCAGCCCTTGGCTTTGGGTTTAGTTTGCTCATTTGTCTAGCTTCTTAAGGACGAAGAATGGATTACTGCTTTGTTTTTTTTGTTTGGTTGGTTATTTTTGTTTGATCATAGGTTTGTTGAAACAGGATCTTATGGCCCAGGCTAGCCTTGAACTTGTGAAGCTGCTGGGATTTCAGGCTGTCCAGCTGTGCCCAGTAGCTACATCTCTTTTCCACAGAGCATTTACAAGAATGAACAGGCCTCTGACACTACTTCCATATACTGACTCTTCCCAGCTTTCTGTCTGGCATGTTCAACATAACCACCAGCAACCTTTCCTTAAATCCAGAGGACTGTCTTTAGGATTTCTCCCAGGACAGTTCCGCTGAAAGTATTGAATTCACTTACCTTTTGTTAACCCATATTCTTGTTTTCCAAGAAGAGTTGATAAAAGGACTGGAACGTTTGGTTATTGATGTCTATTGCTTTCCCATCTTCTGGCTGCTGCGCTTCCTGATGGAGAAATCAACTGCTAATTGCATCAAGATTTCATAATTTTTTTCTTTTCTTTTCAGAAGATGATTTTCAGTTTGCTGTGCAGCTTTGGTTGTTTTCCAGAATTCTAATAGTTGCTCTGCCCATATTTTCTGAAGTCATTCTGGAAACAGGTCTTCTCTCATTTAATTATTCAGTAATCATGTTTCAGTATCTTTTTAAGCAACCTTTAATTATTTTCTCTAAAATTTTTTAGCTATTCCCACCTATTTGGCTAATTTTTCAGTTGGATGTTAAGAGTCAATTTACTTAAGCTTCACAAAAGAATATTCCATTGGAAATTAGAAGGTTATTATGTAAAATAAATTGCCTTAGTACAACACCATAAGCTCCCACTTTCCCCTATTCTAAACTATTTGGCAAACGTACTGATTTTTCCCCTCCCCATGTAGATTCCACCGTATGCTCCCTAAGCCTGGTCCATTGTGACTGTGAATTGAGAATAATGGCCTGTTATTATTATTTTAATATCAAGCCACAGATCAGCATTTTCTGGCTTGAAAGGACAGCACTCATTTATGCACTTGAAGTGAATGTGGTCAGAAAGCTTCCTCCTTCTCTGGGCTGAGGGTTGACTGAGCCCACCCCCAACATGTCCAGGCAAGGGGTGGGGGCCCTTCTAGAGTGCTTCCTGCCCATTTCTTCAGCTGACTACTTTCTGTCCTTCAAAATCTAGGGCAGGTGAACTGTTCTCTTGGTCCTGAGAGTCACTGTAATGAATAACCACTGTAATGAAGGGAGTGTGGGGAACACTCACCTGCAGCCTGGGGGGAACGAGGTACAGATAGCAGAGGGACCCGCAAAGCACCACCGCTGGGCCCTTAGCGTGGTGTAGGTGTGTGCTGACTCCTCTCAGTCAGAACCCAGCTGCGGACCCGGGCTGGTGCTGAGTTTGTCACTCTGGTATCCCAGTTTCTTCCTGATGTCCCAGTCTTGTAGTTTATGAGCTTAGGAGAAATGACCAAGAGGCTCTGACTACACCAGTGGGCTCCTCCATCCACAGCTTCACAACCTGATGCCATGCTGGGGTGAGAGGTAGAGTAGGCAGTAGGCCTGACTGGAGGAAGTAGGTCACTGGGATATACTCACCCATGAGGGGTGTAGCTTGCCCCTGCTACAGTTTCCTTCTCTCCTGCCCTGCCCAACTCTCTGCTGCCTCCAGCTTCTTCTTGGGCTCTCTACTTCCTTCCCTGCTCTGCCTCCCAGCGGCTGTGAGGGGGCCACTCTGCCCCTCCACACTGTCTGTCCACCATTATGGTCACCCTTGTCTCAGGCCAAGTCACCATGGATTGAAACCACGAGCCCAAGAAATCCTTCCTTCTTACATGGCTTATTAATGAGGCTTGTGACTACCACAGTGAGGGAAAGAATTCCACACGGAGCAAAAAATACAATTAGGTGAGTTAGGAAGATGAAGTTAGCTACAATTTTACTTCTACTTAGAGAAAGAGGAAAATTGTATGTGAGGAATGGGGGAGGAGGAAGAAAAGGAAGAAGGAAATGGCAGCAGGCTTGACTCACCAGACCTGTGCCAACACCAGTGGCTATACACCTGAGCAAGTTAAAGAACATTTGTGTTCCAAGTCCTTATAAAAGATTACTTTATTAATTTCATTTTGGATGAAAGAATCATAAAATACTTCTGGCAACCTGGAAAAATATTCGGTGTTTTCCATAAGAGAAAATGTAAAGAACAGACATGCACAGCAGTGAAGGCTGGGAGTGGAAGACGCAGGCCTGCTGGGATCGGCAGTGAGGACTCCTCCCACTGGGCACTGTTACCTCGCTCTGGTCCAGCCACTGCATTACCTGCTATGGCAATCTGGGAACAGGGTTGAAACCTAGCATCCTTTCAGAGCCATGGAAATTTCACAAGAAGTTGGCAACAAGCAAAATTTGAAGTGATCGATGCAGAACTTATTTTCAGGAGGTGATATCTTAAAATCCAAGAGAAGAGTAGAGCAGATGTTTTAATCAGGGCAGTTCAGTTTAAGGCTAAGCGGCTACTCCAAAATAGCCAATAGCTCTGAGAGCCAGATGGTGCAGGGGGGGCTGAGGCAGGAGGATCTTGCGTCTGAGACCAACCTGGGCTACAAAAAAATACTTTTAATTTTAAAACAAAAACAAAACAAGCCAGTAGCCCAGAAAGAGGAGGAGCACAATTATTTATTCCTGTGTAGCACTCTTATGAATAGCACTTTAGGAAGTCATACCAAAATATAATTAAAAAACTGTTAAATTCCAATTGTGTAAGGACTGTCTACTTCACCTCCCTACAGATAATATTCTTCTCAGATATAAGATCGAGGAGGAAGAGCTGAGCTCTGGTAGAAAGGCGTGACAGGCTGGCTGCTGTCTCTGTAGGGCAGAAGCAGTATGACAGGTGTCCTTGGAAAGGCTGTGGGAGGGAGCCCAGGAACCACCCGGGACATCTGGCTGGTGTCCTTTGGCATCCTCAAGTCAGATAAGCTCAGCATCCAGAAACGTCCTTCGATCTGCTCTTCCTCTGATGCCTTGTGTCCCTGGGATCAAAGCCTCGCTCCTGGGCACCAAACAGTGCCCAGAAGGGAGTCCGGGCCATGTAGTCCTTTGCACCAAAGGTCTCTGAGCCACCACTGCCTTCATACCGCTGGATGAGCTCCTGGAAGCGTCCGTAATCAATCCATGTCCACCATTCCCCATCAATCTTAAACTGGAAGAAAGTGCTCGGTCAGAAGCAAAGCTACCCACAGGAAAAAACATCAAATAAATACAGAAAAACTGCAGAGGAGACTGATTTTTTTTCTATCATATCATATAAACAGAAATCCATGTTCAAAATAAGCATCCTGTGAAGCCAAGACACAGTGCAGTAAAGAAAGCTTCTTTCCCTGGACTATGCCCCATGGTGGGTAGGGGCAGTAGGCAGGGGCGCCCCACAGTGGGCCTCTTCCTAGATAGGAGCCACCTGGGGCAGGTGGGGGTGGGGTGCCCTGCAGAGGGACTCCTCCTGGATGAGAGCCATCCCGGGGCAGGCGGGGAGCCTGGAGCAGTGGGCCACAGGACATCCAATGCTCATAGCCCATTCTGTGTCCCCAGGGCTGCATTAGGGCCACTAGCAAAAGGCTTTTTATTACTGAGCTTGCTTGAGTTATTAGTAAATGTTTATCGATGGCTTCCAATACGAAGTGCAACTAGATGACTCAAACTAGCTCCAAAGTCTGGTATGTACACAGTACCTCATTAGGAGAAAGCCTGTTAAGAATTTCAATTTGAAAAATGGGAATAATCTAATTTGTGCTCTCTTAAATGAATTGCTTCCTAAAAGCCTTCATCTTCTCTCCCAAGCCTGACAGCAGAGGAAACTGCAAAGGTGCAATGCCTATGTGTCTCTTCATATTTACATAAAATAATATGTACATTGAAATGAACTCCAAGATACGGAACCAAGAGATCTTCTTTTTTTAATTTTTTGATGATTCTGTCTTCTTTTCCTTAGGTATGGTGTATTCAAGTGTGTCAGGAGGGTTGGGGGGAGGGTACAGAACTCGAGGGAAAAAGGGTGAAAAATCTGGGTGCAGCAGTGGAGCTCAATGGACACTGATGAAAATGAACTCTACAACTCGTGGGTAGAGACAGGATGGAGGGATTGGGAGGGAGGAACAGAAGACACTGTACAAAAGGAAATGTACTCATTACCTGACTCATGTAATCGTAATCCTCTGTACGTCGCCTCTATAGTAACAATAAAGTAATTTTTGAAAAAAGACCCACAGCTACGTGTTCTGACCCCTGTGGAGGAAACTACCATGGTGCAGGCTTAGACCTGCTCCAAGGTGATCAGCTCCCCGGCCACTCAGAACCGTACCTGGCAGTCCATCCACCACCAGCGCCTGCACAGCCAGGTGATCTCTCCGGGTCACAGCCTCATCGCAAGCACTTCAGCTTCTGTGGCCTTTACAGGCTGACTGGGGCAATGCTCCAGGAGGCAGAGATGCCACCACATGGAACAGGAGGTCTGCATGTGGCTTCTGGGGTGGTCCCTGTCTTTCAACCACAACCTCCTTCCTCCCAGGGTCTCTATCCTTGCTCTGGGGCGAATCCCTTTAGACAAAGCTGGGCCACAGCAGCTCTGTGCTGAGCCTGCTCCATCTCTGCTCATGGTCAGGATTTGGCGCTGTCCTCCTGTGAGCCCCCACCCCACTTCGTCATTGCTCAATTGCCTAGACCGCATGGGGCAGCCATTCCTCACTCTCTAACCTTCCATCCTCCACAGGATGGAAACTCTCCACGGACACCCAGGACAAGTGGGTGCTGCTGCTGGCTTTGCTCACAGAACAGAATGGACTGCTTCCTGAAGCACTCCCAGGCACCAGTCTCCTGATGTGGTAACGCCCAGCCAGTACCGGCCCTTCACACAGAACTGCTCTTACAAGAGCAGCACAGGAGAAGGTCCTGGGGTTCACGCTGTTCCACTCTTTGAGTGGGGCGGACATTTAAGAGCTCATGCAACTTGGACATACTGCTTTTGTTTCAGAGGCAGGTATTTCCCTGTGGCTACACAGGTGACTGAGGTCAGGGATGGCATCTGTTACTGCCTCCTTCTCTCATCATGGAGGGGCAGCAATGGGCATGGCCCCATCTCGGGGTCTGGCAAGGATCTGGGAGTGCAGGGAAAGGCAGTGTTTGGCAGCTGCCCCCAGACTCGGCCCCCAGGAGTCGTCTTGGCCCTGCTTCCCCTGGTTCCTCCTATCACTGGCCTCTCTCTTTTGGGGTTGAATCTCCAGGTATGGGAAGTCTGATCCTCCGTACCCAGGCCCTGCTCACCAACTCCCTTAAGCTACCATCACGCCAGCCATGGCCAGCCCAAGGGGCACAAAGGGTGAGGAGCAAGTGACCAATGTTTTCGAGGTAACCAAGGCTTGCAGTGAACAACATACTTCACTGTTCATTCTAGCATGCACACATGCAATAGTACTGAATGGATACCGTTTATAAAGCCCAGCTGAGTGAAACCCAGAAAACTGAATTTCTTAACCCCACAGACACTGGAGGACCTCACGCTGATGCTGAAGCTCTGCCCTGGATCAGGGTGAAGAAACAAGATGTATGGAGATTACCATGGTCATTAAAACTGGACAGGTCAGCACTGAGCCCCCAAGTGGCTGTGATGTAGAATGCACGCACAATCAGCCCCGGTGGCAGGGCACAGTTCTACCACCAGAACGGCCAACCACAGAACAGCGCTTCTCTTGGCTTCTTGAAGACAGGATGTGGCCCACTGGGATACAGCGAGGGCCCTCCTGATGTGCAAGTCAGCCAAGCCTGCCTGCCATGTCTGCATGGTGTCTGCTTGCCTGTGCTAGTCAGCTCCTCCGGTATCTTCTTATCAGGACATTGTCCTGTTGGGCCAGAGCCCACCCTTAGGGCCTCCTTTAGCTATAATGTCTCCTGACAAGTCCCATCTCTAAGTACATCTGACTTAGGGGTTAGAACAGTGATGTAGGAATTTGGGGACACACAGTAACAGGTACCATCTGTTTTTGTCTTGGGGGTCAAGACAAGAACTGAATTGACACAAGCTGTGCAAGATGTGAGAATGAAGATACGGAAGGAAAATGGAATAGGTAGCTCAGGAAAAGTCAACTGTCTCCTGCAAAAGGCAAAGGCTGAAAGGGCAAAATCTGTATGACTGACACACAAACCATGTTGAAATTAAACCCAGACCACAAAATGAAACTCACAGCTAAGCTCCCTGAGACACGAGGTCCTCCCGCTCCAAGGGCTCCTCAAAGCCAGCCACACAAGAAGTAAATGTACGCACAACCACAAATAAGCTCAAAAGGTCACAGGTGACCCCCACAACACACACCGCAGCAGGGTGGGGCCCAGCCTGGATGGACGGAGCTGGCAGGCTGGCCAGACACCCAGGTTGAGATCTGTGGAGTGGAAGTGCGGTGAGGAGGGCACCTGGGAAAGACACAGTACACAGAACAATGACAAGAGGTGTTCTGCACTATTAGAAGTGGCTGATAAATTCTATCAAAGACAACAGATTACTCTGACTTCCTGAAATGGTCATTTAAAAAGACATACACTTACAGAAACTAGATCAGGAGACAGGCATTTTCTACCTGGATTGTCTCCTGCTGAGGAGTGAGGTGGAGAGAGGACTCCAGCTTCACTAACCTTTGTACTCGCCTTAGGAGACAGGAAACTACACCCAGCAGGTGGACAAGTGGTGTGTTCTTGCTGAATTTAAACACGTCCCAGCGGCAGGGTGCAGCAACTCCCAGGTGCTGTGCTAGGGGCTGATGGCAACGCTAACTTGAGAATTCCCCTAATGCCAACTCCAGACACAGTCTGGAATAGAGTAGGAAGCAGGAGTAATACTCTCCGACCAGACAAAACCAAGGCCCACAGTGTGTCCTGGAACTCAGGTCTTCAGAGGGTGAGCCCTGGACTTCAGAAGTAGGCTGGCCACACCTGCAGGGGATTTTACTGGCTGCCCCGCCTTCCCACCCTCCCTAGGGCCCAGCCCTGGGGCTGGGAGTGTGGGGTGGGTTGGGGGTGGGTGTTCAGAGCCCTTCCCCCCACCCCCTCAGCCTGGGTTCTAGGGCCCATGATTCCTTTGTTTCTGCAATGGGGTGTCCCTGCTACATCACAAACCGCTTCCTTTAAACTCTACAGTAGCTGTCTGTAATCTTGCTCAGCCCCCCTCCCTACCTTTGCCCCCCCCCATTCCCACCTTCCCAGCAGGGTCCTGTGTCTGCCCCCCTCCCCCTACTCCCTACCGCTGTACGAGCTCCCCAGGGCCCAGCATTTCTGCAGCTCCTGGTCCTGGGTCTGTACTGGCTGCTGGTCCAGTCAGGGAGCAAGTCCTTCCTCAGTGAAGCATCTGCAACAGCCACCTTGCCCAGCATACCCCAGCCTCTCTGTACCCCGCCCTTGACAGCTAGGATAAAACATGTAGACACGTGCCCTCTTTAGATGTGGTCTTTCTCTCTGCAGAGTCTGCTTGAGTCCTTAGTGTTGAGCACAGCCCTGTAGGCACACACGGGGATCCGTGAGCATCACAGGAAACAAGAAAGCCCTGCCTCCGCTCTCCTCTATCCTTCCTTGAGACCAGTGACCTTGGCAAGGTCATGTGTGCTCACGTTAACGTTCAGTCTCCGATCCTTTCCTGTCCTCTGGACCTCTGTGAGACCAGAACTCACTCTCTCCCAACGGTGATCACATGCAAATATGTAGTCTAACTGTGGTCAGCGCGAGACCTGACCTCACACTTCACACACAAGTTCTAACAGCATACCAACACATATACCATCTAACCACAGTAAGCTCAAGGCCTGACCTCACTAGTCTACATCAGTGAGTATACCCCAGAGGTGGCACTATGTGTTTGTAAACAGGACACAATCATCACCACAAATGTTCAAACGTGAATTTTACTTCTTAGTGACCAAGCTAACAAGAAATTGATTTTCTTTTGTTAGGAATTTTTTACTTAAAAACACACCAGAATGGGCTGGGAAGGTGGCTCAGTGGTAGAGTGCTCGCCTTGTATGCCCAAGGCCCTGGGTTCGATTCCTCAGCACCACATAAGCAAAAAGAAAAAAGCCGGAAGTGGCGCTGTGGCTCAAGTGGTAGAGCACTAGCCTTGAGCTGAAGAGCTGAGGGACAGTGCCCAGGCCCAGAGTTCAGGCCCCACAGCCAGACCCCAAAAAAAAAAAACAACCCCCCCCACACACACACCAGAAGAGTTCTCAGCTTGCCTAATAAACAAGCTACAGAAGAAGAGCAGAAATAGTGTCAGGAACTGGAATCTCAAACTGAAATCTTCCAGATGACAAAACTCGGCTATTTGATAAACACTTCCGAATGTCTCCTGCCAGCTAGAGGCTCCGATGGGGGCTGACTATTTTTGTTCCTCCTGTCATTCCAGGAAGGACTAGAGGTTACTACAAGGTTTTCTTTTCTAAGCATGCACCTTTCTAAAAATTACAACTAGAAGGCACTTTGGGATGTCTAGATGAGGCTAAAGAAAAGAGCAATTCCAGAAGTGGTGCTGTGGCTCAAAGTGGTAGAGTACTAGCCTTCAGTGAAAATGCTCAGGAACAGAGAGGGGACCCAAGAGAGAGAATTGAGGGCCTTGTTTCTCTTGGGAATATAGCACATGGTGAAGGGAGGAGGGGTAAGGGAGGAAGGGGAGGAGAGCAGAAGGAAAGCACTCTCACCTTCCAGTGTGCAATCAGGAGGCAGCTGGGGTGCTCAGGCAGGGAGGAGGGGAGCAAGGAGGAGCTGGGAGGGGAGGGGAAGGGAGAGGAGGGGTACGGGAGGACAGCAGCCTCACCTTCCAATGTGTGACCAGAAGGCAGCTGGAAGGCTTGTGCAAGGAGGAGGTGTCAAGGGGAGCAGGGAGGGACTGGGAGGGGAGGAGAAAGGAGGGAAGGGGAGCAGGAGGATGGTGGCCTCACCTTCCTGTGTGCTATCAGCAGGCAGTTGGAGTGCTCGTGCTCACAGGCGAGTTCGTAGTCGGGGATCAGCTCCACCAGCTCCTGAACAAAGCGCACCACTTCCTCGTGCCAGGGCACATTGGCCATGGTGAGGCTGCTGGCCGAGCTCTCTCCACAGTAGGTGACACCCTGTGAGAACATCACAGCAGGCAGGTGGTTACAGACCTCACTAGAGTGGCAGAGTCCAACTTCCAGAGCCAGAAGGGCTTCTAGAGCCATTGGAGGCGATGGCACCTGCCCGATACAGCAGGAAGCTAGGCTACTTGGAGATGTACACACACAGGACCGGCCAGGATTCTTGTCACTTGGCCATGCTCTGCAGTGACCGGGCACTGTGGAGAACTGTGTTTAGTCAGCTGCACTTCCTACCATTCAGGAGATGGAATCTGAAGACCCACTGTTCCCTCCTGGTCTTAGAAAGCACCCACGGAATTTCTGGAAGATATAAATTGGCTTCTAAGTCTTGAACTCTACTTGAAAAACCAGACATACATAACCCAAGTTTCATAACTCAGTGCCCCACCTGGTCAATCATGTAGTGACAATGATTCTGAAAATAGGTGATATCTGAACCGTGAGCTTTTCACATTTCCCCAAATCAAACTCTGCCCTTTCCTCCCTCCCCCACCATCCTAGACACTCAACTCAAGGCCTCAACTGGCTACCATTCGCCTTGTGCCCCAGCCCTTTTCTCCTGGTGGCTCCAGTCTCTGCCTCCCAAGGACTACCATGAGGCTGTGGCTCCCAAGCGGGCAGCCGCTGAGGTGCAATGCTGCACACACTTCCTCACACAGACATGCGCGCAGAGACAGCACAGAGACAAGAAGAGGCAGAATGGAATTTTAAAAAGCAGCTCACTCTCCAGTGAGCCTGCAGGGACGTGCCCTGCAGATGGCCCAGCTGGGATTTGGCTGGAGACTCGGAGGAGCTGTGTAGAATGCCCTGCCCCAGATGGCTGCTCAGAAAGATGACTGGTACCCAAGGCTGAATACAAATGACCCACAACCCAAATGAATTAGGCCCCACAAGACTCACAGAACTCAGGAAACCAGTTATGAGTCTGGGAAGAACATAATAATAATAACAACAACAGAGAAAGTATGGTTGAGCTGGGCACAGTGGCTCAATACACAGAGATTAGGAGAATCACAGACCAAGGCCAGCCAGGCAAAAAGTTCACAAGATCTCCCCACTGCCCCAATGTCAACCAATGTAAAATGGGGTAAGGTGGTATTTCAGCTGCCTAGAAAGTATGCATAAGCCAGATGGGGCATAGAAATAAGACTCTATTAAATAACTAAAATAGCCAGGCACCAGTGGCTCACACCTGTAATCCTAGCTACTCAGAAGGCTAAGAGCTGAGGATTGTGGCTTGAAGCCAGGCCAGGTAGGAAATTCTAAGACTCTTATCTCCAATAGACTGTCCCCCAAAAAACTGCAAGTGGAACTGTGGCTCAAGTGGTAGAGCACTAGCCTTGAGCAAAATAGCTCAGAGACAATGGCCAGGCCCTGGGTTCAAGACCCACAACTGACAAAAAACAAAAAAGAAAGAAAGTATTACTGAAAAACTGCTGAAATTTACCGAAATGCATAAAAAACAGGAAATGGGGCTGGGAAGGTGGCTCAGTGGTAGAGCGCTTGCCTAGCATACATGAGGCCCTGGGTTTGATTCCTCAGTACCACATACACAGAAAAAGCAGGAAGTGGCACTGTGGTTCACGTGGTGGAGTGCTAGCCTTGAGCTGAAGAGCTGAGGGACAGTGCCCAGGCCCAGAGTTCAAGCCCCACGACAAAAAACAAAACAAAAAAACAGGAAGTGATTTATTGATAAGGTCATGGAATACATTTAATTTCAATTTTAAATTGCTTATGAATAGTGGTAGTAAAATCGTATGGGTAGTAGCTAACTCAGAGGGACTATTTATTTATTTATCTATTTATTTTTGGTTGGTCGTGGGGCCTGAACTCTGGGCCTGGGCGCTGTCCCTCAGCTCTTCAGCTCAAGGCTAGCGCTCTACCACTTGAGCCACAGCGCCACTTCCAGCTTTTTCTGCTTATGTGGTACTGAGGAATCGGACCCAGCCTCAGGCTTGCCAGGCAAGCACTCTACCACTGAGTCACCTTCCCAGCCGGGACTTACTATTTAAAAAGTTTGCTAAAGCATGGAGATTTCAGATAAGCTCTTATATTCATGAAAACAGCTTCCGAAAACATTTTGCTAGTTTATTATCTGGCAATGAGAAATGGTGAACTTGAAAGGAAACCAGGTCTGGCAAAGGAATGAGGGAGTGCCACAGGCCACCGCCTTCACCTCTGCTGCGCCTCAGGGCCCCACAGGAGCGCTCCTTGAGTCAGCCAGGAATGTGGGCAACAGGACTGGAACCTCTGGGACAAGCTCTTGGACACTCCATGACAGGAGTGGAGGTCACCCCCATGACCCCACACCTTGCTGTCCGCAGATCCCTCTGCTCAGCCATTCCTGAGAAAGCACAACAGACTCTGAATTATCTAGAAACATGGACTGTCTCCCAACAGAACTGGATGCTGCCTGCCCCTCCTCAGCCACCCCATCTACTCACTACCAGCCGCCACGTCTTCCCCCAGCAACCTGAAGAAACCCACTGATAGGGAAATGCACTGATAGGCAAAACCATGGTGTGGAATCACTGGCTGAGGAGGGGCATCTCCATGTGGTCAAGCGCTACTCCGGGAGCTGGGAGCCAGAGGGAAGTTTGATCTGGGGTCTCCATCTAGGAGAAGAGCAGTATCTGGGCACTTTGACTTTGATATTCCACTTTAACTGAATGGATGCCAAAAGACTGCTGTAACTTTTTTTGCCCCAAGTTTAATGACTAAAGAAATACTGGCTTTGGTAACATACTCAAACATGTCTTTACCCTAAAAGTGTCCACAGCTCCCCTCAGTTCAGCCCGGCCTCACGGCCTGGACGAGGCCTTCACCTTCCTTCATAAACTGTCTCACAAGGGACTGGAGGCCACTTGGGAGCCCTTACCCTGTGCGCATGCGCAAATGTCTTCAGAGCTGAACCACCCTAAGCCCTGTACTGGGGCTGGTTCCCCACTGACCTCAGTCTCTTCATCACCTATGTGGAAGTTATCAGAAAGTGGGTGTGAGGGTGGGCCTGAGCTCAGCTCCTGGCAAGCAGGACTGCGCCTGGGTGCTCTCTGTGCCCCTACCAAGCTAAACTACATGAGCAAGGATCAGGTGATGTGTTCTATACAGCCAGTGCCAGAACTCTTCAGGACTCTCCCTCTCTTTCGGGGTTATGGCTCCACTGTTAACACAATCAGGCGCCTCCCCGGCCTCTGTGAAGGCTGACATTGAGGACCATAGTTCAAAGACAGCCCTGGCAGGAAAGTCCGTGAGACTGGAAGTGGTGCTATGGCTCAGAGCGGTAGAGTACTAGCCCTGAGCAGCAAAGCTCAGGGACAGCACCCAGCAGTGCTAAGGCAGCTGAGATGCCAGGCACATACCACCTCACCCCACTTTACATTGCCTGACATTGGGACAATGGGGAGATCATGTGAACTTTTTGCTTGGCTGGCCTTGATTTGTGATCTGATCTCTGCATATTGAGCCACTGTGCCACTGTGCCCAGCTCAGCCATACTTTCTATGTTTTTATTATTTCAAGCTCTTGCAGCTCCCATGGTGCAATGCTAGGCGGAGCATACCAAACAGGACTTCTGGCACAAATAGATTTGCTGCTAGAGTTTGCAATGAAGCAGGCATTTGTTTCATAAATAAGCAAGCAAATAATGACAGTTCAGAGTCTCAGACCAACAAATAAAGACCTGTTTACATCTAATTGAGCTAAAATGCATGTTAATTTACAATGAAAAGACAAATACTTCACAAGACTAGCAATGAAAGAACAGAGGAAATCAGCATAATAAAAGAATAGCTTCTACTGATGTACTTTAAATAAAGGTGCCTAATGAAATGTACCTAATTGTTACCAGATCAGGTACCAGGGATACTGCAGGATCCCCTGCCCCTGGAGAAGATGTGTCCTTTCGTTTTAGACTGACCACACCTGGGCCCTGGGCAGCCTGGTCCATGTGGACCACATATGCCATGCTCTGCGCACTCGAGCATGGGACACACACACACACACACACACACACACACACAGTCTTCTCCACAGCACCCTTGAGCGTGGTCCCTACATGTGCTTACCAGGCCCATGCCAGCATGAGGATCACGCCTGTCTGGGAGAGAAGATGCAAGGGCTGTGGCTAGCCACCATACCAGTCCAGCATGTGCACGCTCTACCCACCCTTCTCTCGTTTCTTTTCTAACTCTTCTTCTTCAGAAACCAGGTCTCATTATATAGTGCAGGCTAGCCTTGAACTCACAATCCTGCCTCTGCCTGCCAGGTACTGCCTATCTCCAACCTGACCCAAGGGTGTTACAGCCACACGTACCCTGTGTGTTTGCTAATCTGCACACAATTTGGTATAATACCATGTATGTTTTCTATTTTCAAGTCCTAGAACTACATTTCTTACTATCTTTTTTTTTTTTTTTGGTCAGTCATGGGGCTTGAACTCTGAGCCTGAGCACTGTCCCTCAGCTCTTTAGCTCAAGGCTAGCACTCTACCACTTGACACAGTACCACTTCCTGTATTTATTACTTTTGATGATCCTGGCCTGTAAACTTGGGCCCTAGGCCTGCTTGGTGGGTATATGACCATGTGGTCAGTCCTTCAGTCCTTTGCTTTCATAGTTTTTAGACAGGGTCTCTTGTTTATGCCTAAGCTGGTCTGGATCTTGACCCTCCAGTTCTTCCTGCAGAGCTGAAATGACAGATATCCTCCACTCTGTCCATCTTTTATTAACTGAGATGGGAAAGGAAATGAGGAGGGGTGGGAGAGAAGAAAGGGAAGGAAGGAGGGAGATATAAAGTGACCAAGTCATCAGCCAAGCTGCTTTATAATAATAGAGGTTTTACTGCACCATAATTTGAGGCAGCATACTTTAATAGCTAAATCGTAAATTAAAGCACCACTGATTGCTAATGTTGGCACAGTTTTAAGCCAGGACATATATTTTCAGATACAATTTGTATCTTTGCATCATTAAAGCTCTGGCCAAGAGTCACTTTTTGAAATTAAGAACAATTTCAAAAGAAAACATGAATAAAATATACACAGTCAGGGAACAACATCTCATTTGCGCCCTCTGCCTCTCCAGAGTAGAGTAATAGAGAAAGCTGAATTTACAAACAGCTGTGAACATCTGCATTGCCCCTCATGCACACAGACCATTCACTTTAAAAACACATGCTTCGAAAGTAGGGTCAGCTTTCAGAGACAAGGAATTTTCCTGCCACTTTCTCTTATTTTGTGGGCACTTAATTTTCAACAGAAGTCATGTGCCTCTTAGCTGAGTGTGGTGGTGCACACCTGTAACCCTCACTACTCAAGAGGCCAGGGCAGGAGAACTACAAGTTCAAATCCAACGAAAAGGCTTCATTTTCACAGTGAGACTTTGTCTCAATAAACAAACAAGAAACAGTAACAACAAAAAAGTCATTGGTGGGCCAGGAACTGGTGGCTCCTGCCTGTAATTCTACCTACTCAGGAGGTTGCGTTTAAAGCCAGCTCTGATAGGAAACTCCATGAAACGAGAAGTGGTGCTGTGGTTCAAAGTGGTAGAGCACTAGCCCCGAGCAGCAAAGCTCAGGGACAGCGCCCAGGCCCTGAATTCAAGCCCCATAACTGATGACAAAAACAAAACAAAACAAACAACAACAACAACAAAAACCAACAAAAGTCATTTGCCTCCTAAGCCTCCACAGGCTTAACTATCATTTCATGCTGATGAATACTAAATCCTGACTCCATGGCCTGTTCGAACCTATCCATGGTACTTAAAAGATGTCTGTTTTAACAGAGCTAACAGGAAATTCACAGTGTTGTCCCGTAACTTGCCTCCTGGCTTTCTCTACCTTGGTAAACTGCCTCACCTTCATGTCACTGTCCAAGCCAAAACCCAGGTGGTATTCTTTCTTGTTCTTTGGTCAGTTCAGGAAATTGAACTCAGGGTCTAACATTTCTCTACCACTTGAGCCACGCCTCCAACCCTTTTGCTTTAGTTTGTCCCTCTACAGGGCCTCGTGCTGTTCCCTGGGGCTGGCCTCACAGTGATCCACTACCAATGCCTTGGTAACTTTTTGCCTGGGCTAGACTCAAATGGCAATCCTCCCACTTCTACCACCACTCAGGTAGCTAGGATGACAGGAGTGCATCAATGTGCCCTCAGGTATTATTCATGATCTCTATTTTCTCACTCAGTGCATGTAGTTGTAAATTTTATAGGCTCTACTAACAAGAAGTATATTAAAGGCACCCACTGCTCTCCAGCTGCATTACAAGTGAGCTCCTCAATCATCACAGATTTTGCTAGGACTGAGCAATAACTTCAAAACTGGTCTACAAACTTCTGTCACTACCCTCCACAGTCCACTCGTGGCCCAGGAGTGAGCGATCCTTAAAAATCATTAACCAGGCTGTATCAGTACCCAGCTTCTATTCTCAAGGAGTAATACCCTAGTGCACCTCGTACTTAAAAAGCTTAAATTTAAGTTCAAGTCCAATTCCCCACCTTTCCTCAAAGTGCTTCATCAATCTGTCCCAGAGCTCCTGATCCACCCTGCATGCAGCAACCCTAAGGGTGCTGCCTGTGCTGTCCTGCTCCCTGCCACAATGCTACCACCCTACTAAACTTTGCCTACTATCTTGCTTCTAGTACCAGGCAACAGGCTTCCTAAAAAAGCCATCCTCTCAGAAGAGCCTTCCTGAAACAGGAAGCCATAAACACTATCAAAACAGCATACATATTCACTCTTCACCCAGAAATCCACCTAGAGGGATCCATCCCTAAGAACACTGCCAAAATATACCTGGAATGAGCAGTGCTAATGGACACCAGGCAGGATCACCAGGGTGATGTTTTCTGGACACACACTCTGTCTGAGTTTGATCGGTCTTCTGTTAGAGTGTATTAGCTGTACAACATAGTGGGTTTCACTATACTATATGTTCACTGCTCCTTCCATGTGTTTTGTGTCCATCAAGCACTTGGATAATGTTAACCCCCATCCCCACCACCCTGTGACCCTCTTTGGCCTCCTCCCCACCTTCCCCCTTCCCCCAATCCCCCGCCCAACTATTCCTTGTCCTCTTCCCAAATAGTTCCCTTCTAATTTCATGTCTCTTCTTAGTCTAGATTCCGTATTTGAAAAAGAAAGTAATCTATAATACTGTGAATATGTGAAATTTATGTAATTACCTAATCTCAATTAAAAAAAAAAGTGTCATCTGTCTTTCTGGATCTGGCTGACTTTGCTTAACACAATGATCTTCAGTTCCATCCATTTCTTTCCAAATGACATACTGTTCTCCTTTATGTCTGAATAATATTCCTTTGCATATAAACACCACATTGTATAACAGGACTATGTGGAAGTTTATAGTTTTATAAGGAAGCTCCATACAAATTGCCATGATAGCTGCATTAGTTGAATTCCCCACCAATAGTATAGAAATTGGCTTCTTGATCTAAGTACAAGTCCACAGGATATGCTGGGGGAAATCCATTTTCTGTGTGTATATGTGTGTATATTTAAAATATACATATATATGTGTGTATATATATTTAATATACAAATGTAAGAAAGAGAAAAGGCATAAGAGAGTGCTGAGGAAGAAACTTAAGACATGGGAATTGGAAGCTCCTATGGTCTTAGCCTGTAATCCTCGCTAGTGAGGAGGCTGAGATCTGAGTATCAAGTTACAGAGACCGCCCAGGCAGATAAATCTGTGAGACTCTGATTTCCAATTAAGTACCAAAAAGCCAGAACTGGAGGTGTAAACCTTGAGTGGAAAAACAAAACAAGAACAAGAGGCCCTGAGCTCAAGTCCTAGCACCAGCACCAAAAAAAAAAAAAAAGGGAAGCAAAGGATAGGAAGATAGGAAAAAGGAGAAGGGAGGAAAATAAAGTCTGGGGCTGACAATATAAAGCACTTGCTTAGCATGCACAAAGCCCTGAGGCTCAATCTCCAGCAAAAATAAATCGTTTAATTTAAGAAGAAATTATCCTTAAAATCTGAAGCCTTAGTGTTCCAATAATTTAAAATGTTTAAGTGCAAGCCTGGCACAGATCTCAGATCTGAGAGAATGAGACAATGTTGGGAGTCTGGGATGAGAGTAGAGAAAATAGGCTGGGTACAGGTGCAATGACTCTCAGAGGTGCTAGTGTTAAGGTGGGTGATGGGTGCCTGGGATCAGCAGATGCCCACCCATCTACTTCTGAAATGATATTTCACATCTTCCATAGTAAATGTTTATTAAAAGCCAGATGAATCCTCACCAAAACACTTACTTCCCAGGTTACTGTCCCTATGTAGAATGACTCATTCTGTGTCATCTTGGCCTCACTAAATGCAAGCTCCCGCAGACAAGTTTAGTCTTCCCTACGGCAGTTCTCCCAGGAGCATACTGGGTGCAGCAGGCTCCCAGTGAATACTGCTGGAGGGGTGAGGAAGCCAAGGGCCTCAGCCCTTACGGAGAGCTTGAGAGCACTTGCTGAGTGTGCCTCCGCCAGCACAGCATGAGGGCGCAGGGCCTGGGACCTACCTTCACCTCGATGAAGTCGGGGTTCCCCAGGGACACTAGCCGGGCATAAGCCTGGAGCTCATCCACGTTCCAAGACTTGACCAGTGTCAGTCTGTAGACAGTGCGTTGCTCCTACAAGAAAGGAAAAGCCAGCTTTGTTTTAGACTGAGTGGAAGTCACCAATTTACTTGTGAGATTCTCAAACTCTCAGTCCCCAGGGAAGGAGGTCAGGCGAGAGCTGGCACGGCCTGAGGTGATGTTCCGGGAGAGCCCCGCATGCCCTCATAGCGGGGCAGTAGATTTGGGAATGGGCTATTTTCCTCCCTCACAATGTCTAACCCTAAGTGGTTCTGAACCACATAATTCATGACACATTTGCACTGAACTTGATTTAGTAAGAAACAGCAAATTGATAGAACAGTCTCCAGCTGTGAGAATTAATTTAAAACCCTTAGTTTTCCAGATAATGACCAAACTGTTAATGTACTGCATATTTTTGTTGGCAGAAAAGGCACATTTATGGACTGTCCATGTCATCATTTGTTTACCTCAGAAGCAAAAGAAAGACAGTTAGACAACAATCATCAAAGCCCGATTCCTCAGCTCCCTTCTAGCAGCAAGCACACCAGACGCCGCAAAATTCTCAGAACCACATAGTTGAAATTTCAGGCTCACAGAGGCGGGACCTGCAGCTTGCTTAAGATCCACAGGTCAGGTACTGGTGGCTCCTGCCTATAATCCTGAATACTCAGGAGGCTGAGATCTGAGGACTGTAGTTTGAAGCCAGCCTGGGCTCAAAAGTAGTAGAGCTGTGAGCTCACAAAAGCTCACCGACAGCACTCAAGCTCTGAGTTCAAACCCAGTGATAAAAAAAAAAAGAAGAAGAAAAGAAAAGATAAAAGAAAAGAACACCCACAGAACACAGCCAAAGGTATGTTTGTGGTGGTGTGAGGCAAGCCCTCAGGTGATTCCCCACCAACCATGTCATGCCAGGGAACAGGGCTCCAAACAACCAAGACAAAGTGAGGTGAGAGTTTGGGAAGGAAAGGACCCAGGCCTGTGCTTTCTTCTGTATCAAATAAGGGAGAAGAAACAGTAGCATATCCCATGGGAACAAAGCTTAGCTTCCCAACACCATATCCAGAACCAGCTGTGGCAGAGTTTAGAAAATCACAGTGAGCCTTTCCCACTTCCTTCATGGTTGACACCAGGTCCCGTGTGAGCACATCCACTCACCCTCTTCTCTTTCACGGCCAGTGCTTCTTTCTTGTGTCTTCTTAAAGACTCCACATATCAGGAAGGTGCAGATGATGTTGTTTTCTCTTCTAGACACTTTATCATTTTGCCCTCCATGTTTGTATCTAAACTCCACCACAGCTGGTTCTGGATATGGTGTTAGGAAGCTAAGCTTCATTCCCACAGGGATACGCTGCAGTACTCAAGTACACTGAAGTCACTGTGAATTTGTTCTAAGAAGTCTACTGTCCATTTGTCTATATATGTCCCCAGAACACTGTTGCTCTGTGTTAAGAAGTGTCCCGCAGAAATGGCGGTGCCCAACCTGGGCATATGTCTGTGCTTCTTTAAGGGAGCAAGAAGCAGACAGATCACTAAGGGGTGAGCTATCTGGGTGAGCTTAGGCATGCGTCTGCATGTCTGTAAAATCAGGAGAGAAATACTGTCTGCACTCTCATAGCACTATCATGAAATTAAAGTTAGCTAAACCAAGGATTCTGGGACTGACACACAGCAAACCATGGACAGCATTTGACTGAATGACCAGTACCATGGACAGTGGGGGTGAGGGTGGGGAATGAGTCACTACACTAAACTGGCTGGCTACTGCCATCAGCACCAAGGACAGCTCCTGGCTGTTACAGCCAGCACAGCTTCTGGCTGCTTCCAGAAACAGCACCATGAACAATACCAAGTAGCTAAGCAAAACCTAGATTGAGAAATGAGATAATTGGGAGGATGGAGGCCCGAGACAAGAAGAACCAGTAGCATCTCTCCTGCCTCTTCAATTTACAAAAAACAAACTGAATATTGACCAAACAAACTAACCCACAAGCACAATCCACACCTCTGTCTACAACCACAGGAGTAGAATTATCAGACTCACTGTAATTATACTTCGACTTGCACTACTGTTTAAACTGTTGATGAGGAACAGTAAGTCAATTAAGCACAAAGACAAAACTATAAGGTATCCAAACTGAAGAACAGGAAGTCCTAGAGAAGCTCTTGTACAAACAAAGGAATTAAGTAACTAGCGATTTAAACCACAACTGGGAACTGGAGCACAGATCTAACAAGACAATGAAAGCATAAACTGCTCCACATCACGGTGAAGAAAATCTGATACAACAGGAAAAGAAATCGTGAAGGAACCTCATCCCAAGCTGCAGTGAGAGAGACATGTCTATAATCCCAGCAAACCCAGGGGTGGAGACAGGAGGATCTCCGCCCAAAGCCAGCCCCAGGCTGACTTATCTGAAAAACTAATGAAGTGCTGAGAACAAGGTTCAAGTGGCAGTGCTTGCAAGAGGCCCTGAGTTCACATACCAGTAACATAAAAAATAAAAAAATAAAGAGAAAACACAGGTACAAAAAACTGTTCACACTACTATTTTAAAAGCATAAGACTAGGAATAACCCAAATTTCATCTAAAGGACTCTGACTGATAGTGTATACCATCTAACAAAGCACTACACAATGGTAAAAATAAATAACTACATTGGAAGTCTCTCCTGAGATCCATGGGAGAGGCCACAGGGCAGACCACCGCCCAGGACAAAGGACTGACAGGTGGAACAGAGGCCATGTTCCCAGGAGTCACTGATAGGACTACTGGCTCCAAAACTAGCCAGAGATAACACCCAGACCCTGAGTTCAAGCCCCAGAACTGGCACACCAGCACACGTAAATGCACGCATGCATGCATACACACAGACACACACACACACACACAGGGCCAGCCATGAATAGTATGAAACCTTTCTACATGGTGGTGCTGGGGTTTGAACTCGGGACTCTGTGTTTGAGTCATGTTCCTAGCCCATTTTGTTTCAGTTATTTCTCAAATAATTATTCTTCTTGTTTTTATTCCCAGGCCAGCCTGGACCTTAACCAGGTAGCTAGGATGACAGGTGTGCTATGTTATTTATTTTTTAAGCAAGTTGGCTATATAGTTTGACTGGTCTTGAACTTAATATTTTTTTTTCCTCAGCCTCCCAAGTTCTGGGATTATAAGCATGTGCCGCCATGCTGGGTGTAATATTTCTTAATTAGTACCCTAAGTCTAAGAAACTAAAATGCTTTGAAATTAGAAAATCCTCATATTGCACAGTTTTATGAATAAACTAAAGCCAATGAATTATCTATTTATTTACAAGGTTATTTTATGCTACATAAATTATATCTCAATTAAAAATGGAAATAAGACAGGTGCCAGAAGCCCACACCTGTAACCTTAGTTACTTAGGAGGCTGAAATCTGAGGATAGCAGTTTGAAAGCCGACCCAGGCAGAAAAGACCCCAATTAACCAGTCAAAAATCTGGAGGTAACTGGACAGGAGTCCAAGTGGAGCTATGCTGCCGGTCCCTGGCTGAAGTTGGGAACTGCATTCACGGGCTACAGCAGCTGGCGGCGGAAGGAGCCCAACCTGTGTGCTCCAGGCGGGTGCTACTGACCCAGGAACCAACCCAGAACCAAGTGAAGACAGACACCTACTGCCCAAAACAGAGTTTGGGATTTGACTCTAATAATCCCTGAATCCTCATGCGAAAAACACAGTGAAAAATTACAAAATTCATCAACAGCCAATACAGCAAGCCATTCCCAAAGGCCAGCAGCCATGCAGGGAAGAACTCTAGTGAAGGCAAAAAAGAAGTGGAAGACAAACTCTACACCCAAGAGTTGGTAGAGGCAAAGACTCAGAATTGAAGAAATGGATCCGAAATTTAAAGAACTAAGTAACAATTATTAAAAGGGATTCGGGATTTCAAAAAGAAATGCACTGAAGAATAGATGCAGTACACACATCGCTAAAAAACAAAATTAATACTTTGAGAAATGACGTAGAAATCATAAATAGTTCCATTTCCTCTACGCAAACTACAATGGAAGTTAACAGAGTGAATGAAATGGAAAATAGAATATCAGGTACTGAAGACAAAATGCAGAAACTGTGGGCTGGGAAGGTGGCTCAGTGATACAGTGCTTGCCTTAGATGCATGAGGCCCTGGGTTCGATTCTCAGCACCACATAAGCAGAAAAAAAACGGAAGTGGCCTGTGGCTCAAGTGTTAGAGCATTAGTCTTGAGCTGAAGAGGGACAGTGCCCAGGCCCAAAGTTCAAGCCTCACAACCGACCAAAAAAAAAGAAAAATGCAGCAATTGGGAGAAATGTCACAGATAAGGAAAAAACACTCAAAATATGCCAAAGGGAAGTCCAAGAAAGAGCAGACAATGCCAAGAAATTTAACCTTCATATATTAAGGATGGATAAAGGTGAGGAATACTAGAAAGGTATAACACTTATTCAATAAAATTATCACCAAAAATTTCCCCAATCTTTGTTTGTTTGTTTTTTTGTCGGTCATGGGGCTTGAACTCTCGGCTTGGGTGCTGTCCCTCAGCTCTTCAGCTCAAGGCGAGCGCTCTACCACTTGAGCTACAGCGCCACTTCCAGTTTTCTAGTGGTTTATTGGAGATAGGAGTCTCATGGTCTTTCCTGCCCGGGCTGGCTTTGAACCGAGATTCTCAGATCTCAGCCTCTTGAGTAGCTAGGATTACAGGCGTGAGCCACCGGCGCCCGGCAATTTCCCCAATCTTAAAAGAGAAAAATCTCACCTACATAACAGAAGCATACGGAACACCTAGCAAACAGGATTCTAGGAGGAACACTTCTAGGTACATCATAGTAAAAAGGCTAGCTCTGAATAATAAAGAAACTATCTTGCATGCAGCAAAAGCAAAGAAGGAGCTATACTAAAATGGAAAAAAAAAAATCAGAATCACTGCAGATCTCTCCACACAGACAATGAATGCAAGGAAAGCCTGGGAAAGTACCATCCGAGTCCTGATAACCAGTAACTGCCAACCCAAATTGGTATATCCAGCGAAGCTAGCATTCACATTCAATGGAGAAACTAAAATGTTTAATACTAAAGAAAAACTAAATGAATTAATAAACAATAAGCTAACACTACAAAGATTATTAAGAGGGGGAATACAATCTGAAGAAAACAAGAGCAGGGATCCATATCAGACAGATATCACTAGAAGACAAACTTAGTAAGCACAGGAGGAAAGAAAAGAAGAAAAACTTAGGAAAGCAGGAAAATGACAAGAAACACAATGTACCTCTCTATGATAACCATACATATTAATGGATTCAATTCACCAATTCACCAAAGAAAAAGAACTGCAGACTGGATCAGAAAACAAGATCCATCCACCTGTTGTCTTCAAGAGACCCATCTCTTGCCAGGCATGGTGGCTCACTCCTGCAATCCTACCTACTATGGAGGCTGAGATCTAAGGATCACTATTCAAAGCCAGCCTTGGGCAGGAAAGGATGTGAGACTCTTATCTCCAATAAACCACTCAGAAAATAGCTTGAGCTGTGGCTTGCCTTGAGCTGAAGAGCTGAGGGACAGCGCCCAGGTCCAGAGAGAGAGACCCATCTCACAGCAAAAGATAAAAACAAACTCCAAGTAAAGGGATGGAGGAAGATCTACCATGCAAATGCTCCCGGCAAGAAGGCAGGAGTTGCCATCCTGATATCTGACAAAATAAACTTTTCATTAAAATCGATACAAGAAGACTAAGAAGGATACTACATATTAGGAACAATCTAAGAAGAGGCTATCGCCATTATCAATTTATACTCTCTAAACATTGGAGCAACCAAATATGCTAAGCAAATACTCTCAGACTTAAAGGAAAAAATAGATCCAAAGCCGGGCACTGGTGGCTCACGCCTGTAATCCTAGCTACTCAGGAGGCTGAGATCTGAGGATCACGGTTCAAAGCCAGCCCGGGCAGGAGAGACTGTGAGACTTCTCCAATAAACCACCAGAAAACCGGAAGTGGCACTGTAGCTCAAGTGGTAGAGTGCTCGCCTTGAGCTGAAGAGCTGAAGGACAGCGCCCAGGCCCAGGGTTCAAGCCCCACAACCGACAAAAAAAAAAAAAAAAAAAAAAAAAGATCCAAATACAATAATACTATGAGACTTTAATACTCCACTCTCATCAAGGACAGGTCTACAAACCACAAGATTGGCAAAGAAGCCTCCAAATTAAATGATATCTCAACTGAACTCAATTGACATCTACAGAGTTTTCCATCTAAAAACAACCCAGTACACATTCTTCTTAGCAGCCCATGGAACTTTCTCAAAAATATATCATATCATAGTTCATACAAAGAATTTAAGCAAATAAAACAGGATGGACATAATCCCTTGTATTCTATCTGACCACAGTGGAATCAAGCTAGTTCTCAGTAACAAAGCATACCATAGAAATTACTCAAATACATAGAAATTGAACAGCACACTTCTGAGCAACACCTGGGTCACAGAAAAAATTAAAGAAGAAATTAAAAAGTTCCTACAATTCAATGAAAATGAATATACATCAGAAAGAAATCTCTGGGACATGACAAAAGCAGTCCTCAGGGATAAATTTGTTGCTTTCAGTGTACACATCAAGAAAATAGACCAAGTAAATACTCTCATGATGCAACTAAAACTGCTAGAATAGCAAAAAAAAAAGGACCCAAAGTTACTAGATGGAATGAGATAACCTATAAAATAAGATCTGAAATTAACAAGATAGAGATTAAGAAAACTATAAATAAAATTAATAAAACAAGAAGCTGGTTTTTTAAAAAGCATATTAATAAAATTGACGGACCTCTGGCAAGATTAACTAAAAAAAGAAGAGAGACACACAAATCAATAAGATCAGGATGCCAGAGGAAAAATTACAACACACATCCAAAACATCCAAACAATCATAAAGAACTATTTCCAGAATCTGTACTCACTAAGGAAGGAAAACGTAGCAGAAATAGATGAGTTTTTAGAGAAATATAAATTGCTCAAACTGAACCAAGAAGAAGTAAATTAATTAAACAAGCCAATAACTTACAATGAGATAGAGGGAGCAATCAGAAGTCTTCTAATAAGGAAAACCCAGGCCCAGATAGATTCACTACAGAATTCTGTAAGACCTTTAGAGAGGAACTAATACCTATACTCCTCAAGCTCTTCCATGAATAGAAGCAGAGGGAGAAATCCCAAACTCATTCTACAAAGCCAACATCACACTCATCCCCAAACCAGGCAAAGACCCAACCAAAAAGGAGAATTACAGGCCAATTTCCTTGATGAACACAGATGCAAAGCTCCTCAATAAAATTTTAGTCAACAGAATCCAGAAACACATTAAAAAAAAATCCCACATTATGATCAAGTAGATTTCATCCCAGAGATGCAGAGATGGTTTAACATACGTAAGTCAACAAATGTAATCCATTATATCAACAGATTCAAGGACAAGAACCACATGATTATCTCCATACACTTGGAAAAGGCTTTTGATAAAATACAACATCCATTCATGTTAAAAGCTCTGGAGAAAATAGGAATAGAAGGAACATTTCTTAAAACAATAAAAGCCATATATGACAGACCAATAGCCAATATTATACTAAACGAGACAAAGCTATAACCAATTCTCCTAAAATCAAGAACAAGGCAAGGATGCCCACTCTCTCTACTCTCTTCAATATAGTTTTGGAATCCTTAGCCAGAACAATAAGGCAAGAAAAGGATATTAAAGGGACCCACATAGCGAAGGAAAAAATTAAACTACCCCTATCTGCAGATGACATGATTTTATGCCTTAAGAACCCCAAAAACTCCTCTCCCAAACTCCTAAAACTTACAAACCACTTCAGCAAAGTAGCAGGATACAAAATTAACCCACAAAAATCAGTTACCTTTCTGTACACCAACAATGTAAAGCAGAAAGGGAAATCAGGCAAACAACCCCATGCACAATAACCTCAAAAAAATATATCTAGGAATTAACCTAACCAAAGAGGTAAAGGACCTAATTAGTGAAAACTACAAAAATCTAAAGAAGGAAATAAAAGAAGATACCATAAAATGGAAGGACCTTCCATGTTCTTAGATAGGCAGAATCAATATTGTGAAAATGGCTATACTGCCAAAATTGATATACAAGTTCAACGCAATCCTCGTCAAAATCCCAATGATGTTCTTTACTGAAATAGAGAAAACAATCCAAAAATTCATATGGAACAACAAAAGACCTAGAATAGCCAAAGAAATTTTAGGCAAAAGAAACAACCCAGGAGGGATCATGATACCAGATTTCAAGCTCTACTACAGAGCCATAATAACAAAGGCAGCTTGGTATTGGCACAAAAACAGACCTGAAGACCAATGGAACAGATTAGAAGATCCAGAAATAAAATCATATACCTACAACCAGCTGATATTTGACAAAGGAGCCAAAGACATACAGTGGAAGAAACACAGCCTCTTCAACTACTGGTGCTGGGAAAACTGGGTGGCAACATGCAGAAAACTAAAAGTGGACCCCAGCCTGTCACCATGTACTAACATCAACTCAAAATGGATTAAAGACCTTAACATCAAACTTGAAACTCTGAAACTACTGCAGGACAGAGTAAGAGACACTCGAACTTATAGGCACAGGCAGGAACTTCCTGAACAAAGAGTTCCAGGGTCACAAATTGGAGAAAGACTTGACAAATGGGACTACCCTAAAATATAAAGTTTCTGCACAACTAAAAACATAGCTGCCCAACTAGAAAGACAACCAACCAATTGGGAAAAAATATTTACCATCAACCTATCAGAGAAAGGCCTAATATCCATTATATACAGGGAATTCAGGAAACTAATCCCTCCCAAATCTAACAAACTAGGGGCTGGGAAGATGGCTCAGTGGTAGAGCGCTTGCCTTGCAATGCATGAGCCCCTGGGTTCGATTCCTCAGCACCACATAAAAAAGCCGGAAGTGGCGCTGTGGCTCAAGTGGTAGAGCGCTAGCCTTGAGCTGAAGAGCTGAGGGACAGCGCCCAGGCCCAGAGTTCAGGCCCCACAACTGGACCCAAAAAAAAAAAAAAAAAAACCAAATCTAACAAACTAATCATTAAATGGGCAAGGGATCTAAAGAAAGACTTCTCAGAAGAGATAAAAAATGGCAAAGAAACACATGAGTAATGTTCATCATCCTTGGCTATAAAGGAAATACAAGTAAAAATAACCCTAAATGTGCCCACCGGAGGGAAGCCAGGAGGAGGACACAGAACTCGAGGGAATCAGAGAAAAACATACAACAGTGGGACTCATCAGCTGCACTGGACATTGATCAAAATGAACGAAGCAACTCAATGGTAGTGATGGAAGGGAGGGAACGAGTGGGAAAGAGGGAACAGCTGACACTATGCAAAACAAAAGAAATGTACATATCACCCAATGTGGAAGAAATAACTGTACTGCAAAGCTCATAGAACTCATAAATGTTATAGACGACGATAGACATTTGCCCCATGAAAGTTAGAATGTGTTTGTGACTTTAAACATCACTATCCCACAATACTGTGAAATTTGGGAAACTATGTAATCACTTAATCACAATAAAGAATTTGAAAAAAAAAAAAAAAAAAAAAAAAAAAAACCTGAAATACCACCTTACCCTAGAGTTACAATGGCCCACATCCGAAATTCAGCCAATGACAAATGCTGACAGGGATACAGAGAAAGAGGGACCCTATTACATTGTTGGTGGGAATATACACTAATACAACCACTTTGGAATGCAGTCTGGAAGTGCCTCAGAAAGCTAAATATAGACCTCCCCTATAACCCAGCCATACCATTCTTAGGCATCTACCCTGAGAAACAGGAACCAGGCTACAAGGACACAAACACCTCCACGTTCACTGCTGCACTGTTCACAATAGCTAAGATATGGAAACAACCCAGATGCCCACTACAGATGAATGGATCCAAAAATTGCAGTACCTATATACAATGGAATATTATGCCACCATTAGAAAGGACAAAATAATGGCAGGGAAATGGATGGAATCAGAGTAAATCATTTTGAGTGAAGTCAGTCAAGATCGGAGAGACAAACAGCACATGGTCTCCCTGATATGTGAATATTAAATCCAACATGTTAAAGCCCACAACTGACAAAAAGGAGATAAGACAAAGTAAACAGGACTCAAGAAACAAAGTACATGTACTTAATTTGTCATATAATTTCTAAATGACTCCATGTTCTTGCCCTCATATATGGTGTATATGTGTGTGTATATTTGTGTGTGTGTGTACATCTGCGGGAAGCTAGAAGGAGAGCACAGAATCAGAGGGAAACAGGGAGAAAAACTACAACACGGGCATATCAGCTATACTGGATATTGATGAAAATGAATTAAACAACTCAAGGGCAGCAATTGGAAGGAGGGAATGAGAGGGAAAGAGGGAATAGCTTATAAAAGGAAAGAAATGTATGTATCACCCAATGTGGAAGAAATAGTTGTATTGTCAAAGCTTATAAAATTCACAAACTTTATAGCCATGCTAATGACAATTTGCCTTGTGAAGGTTAAAATGTATATGTGACTTTAAGTAGCACTTTAAGTATCCCACAATACTGTGAAATTTATGTAATAACTTAATCTCAATGAAAAAATTATTTTTAAAAAAATCTGGAAGTAACACTGTGGCTCAATTGGTAGAGTGCTAACCTTGAGCACAAAGAGGCTCAGGGACAACATCCAGGCCCTGAGTTCAAGCCCCACAACTGACAAAAAAAAGGAAACAAAGAGATATTACCTGTAAGTTACATAACGTGTACCTAAAGAGTTAGAAAGTAAAGAGTAGTATAAATAAAGGAGAAAAAATAAAACAAAAAGGCAGAAATGAAGTGGAAATAGTCAGAACATAAAGATAAGCAACAATCCCAAAAGGCTATTTGTAGAAAAAATTTGAGAACATTGAGAAATAACTGGAGAAATTGATAAGAATTAACAGTATAGCCATGGATGAGAAGAAGCACAGAGAAGAGAGCATTACAAGCTGGTTCCCCACACCACTGTGAAACACTGAATGAATGAAGTCCAGGGAAAATGCAACTTACTAAGCCAATAAAACTCTGAATGGCCCATCATTGGTAATGGGCTTTTGTTGTGACGTCAAAATCCTCTGAAAAGGAAAATGAGGCCTCATTCCCCAGCCTTTATGAAGTCAACATAATGCTGGGGCTTAATACTGACAAAGTCACTCAGAAAAAGAAAACTATAGTTTAGCATTGCTCATAAACAGAGATGAAGGTAATGCGGGTTCTCCCGCAGTCACCGAGGAGCGACGGCCAAGGCCGCGACCAGGGAGTGAGGCGGCAGCTTGTAGCAGACCGCGCGACACCATGGAGGGTGGCGGGGGAAGTGGCAACAAGACCACTGGAGGGCTGGCCGGCTTCTTTGGAGCCAGTGGGGCCGGCTACTCGCACACGGACTTGGCCAGCGTGCCGTTAACTGGTATGAACCCTCTATCTCCTTATTTAAATGTGGATCCACGATATCTGGTGCAGGACACCGATGAGTTTATTTTACCTGCTGGAGCCAATAAAACCCGGGGGCAGATTCGAACTAGCCTTCTTTACTATTGGAGGATGTTGCATGACAGGGGCTGCATTTGGAGCAGTGAATGGTCTTCGTCTAGGATTGAAGGAAACCCAGAACATGGCCTGGTCCAAACCAAGAAACGTACAGATTTTGAATATGGTGACTAGGCAAGGAGCACTTTGGGCTAATACTTTAGGTTCTCTGGCTTTGCTCTATAGTGCATTGATGTTATTATTGAGAAATTACGAGGAGCAGAAGATGACCTGAACACATAGCAGCTGGAACTTTGACAGGCATGTTGTACAAATGTACAGGTGGCCTTCGAGGAGTAGCACGAGGTGGACTGGCAGGACTAACACTTACCAGCCTCTATGCACTATATAACAACTGGGAGCACATGAAAGGCTCCTTGCTCCAACAGTCACTCTGAAGATTTTTGCCACCTCGGAAATGGAGGACACTTCAGTAATCTTTCAAATCAATTAAGTCAGTCTGGAGTTAAGTGCCCTCTTCTACCTACAACTACTTTCAAAAATTGGAGGTTGTGATTTGCTGTGGTGAAGATCATGAATGGTTGACCCAGACCGGCACTCCTTTCCCTTAATGAGCTGAAGCCAAAATCCTGTGGTAGCTCACTCAGTAATGTGGTTCTCCTTTGGAGATGATCTTGGACCTGTCCTCTCTTCCTACCCTCTGAACTGGAAAACCACTCCCAGAATTCAGGTCCTGCTGATTGTCAATATTTTATCACCAAGTATATTTAATCATCTGAAACTCTAATGCTGCCCATGTTCCAAATAAAGGGTGAGAATAGAACCAAAGTCATAACTCCAATCTAAACACAGTTGATATCTGTTTAAAAAAAATCTTTCCTATATATAAGGTGAAAGTTAAAAGTTACTCTTGAGCCAGGCACTGGTGGCTCATGCCTGTAATCCTAGCTACTCAGGAGGCTGAGATCTGAGGATAGTTCAAAGCCACTCCAGGCAGGAAAGGCTGTGATCTTATCTCCAATAAACCATTCAGAAAACCAGAAGTGGCACTATGGCTCAAGTGGTAGAGCGCTAGCCTTGAGCTGAAGAGCTGATGGACAGGGCCCAGGCCCAGAGTTCAAGCCCCACAACCGACAAAAAAATAAAATAAAAAATAAGTTAAAAAAAATAAAATAAAGAGATGGAAGTATCTTTACAATTACAACCCATGAAACACAAAATAGATACATAATAACCAATTGGTTTATTTTAGAAATACACTGTAGTGCTTAAAAATCACTTTAATTCACAAATAAGGAAAAAAATCATGCCATCTCAGTAGATGTAGAATAAGCAATAAGTACTTAATTGAAAATTCAACAGCCATTCATTGTTTAAACAAAAAAACAGTTTCTGTAAGCTAGGAAACAAAAGGGACTTAATGACTAGCAAAATTCATACTAAATACTAAGTTAATGCTAAATACTAAATACTAAGTAAATACTAAAAACAACCTCCAGTGCTGGGAAGGTGGCTCAGTGGTAGAGTGCTAACCTTGACCTAAAGAGCTGAGAGACAATGCCCAGGCCCAGAATTCAGGCCCCATGACCAAAACAAAAACTCCAACCCTGAATCTTAAGAAAAAACAAGAAACCTGTCTTTGTACTCTACAAGAAATATATATGTATATATATATATATATTTATATACATACATACATATATACAATTATTAGTCATTTTATATAAGTATTTTAGAACAGTTGCTAAATTTATGGTAAATGTTCACAAATCTATTTTATTTCTACATGTCTGTTAAAATTAAAACTGGAAAAAATGTAAATATATTTTCCCAATGGTCCCCAACATTATTATACATCTATAATGCCCCTAACAAAAATCATACATGTCCTCTTTAGAGAAAACTATAAAACATTTTTATTACTATTTTTTTGTTATTGTAAAGGTGATATTACAAAGTAAAACATCATTTTTTCTATGAAGGCATTCTGAACAAATGAAAACATATTGTTCACAAATCTGTGTAACACAGGGATTCGAGATTAGGAAAGATGAACCATGGGCTACATGCAGCCCCTCTGTCTGTTCTTGTGCAGTTCCACCACAAAGATTATGATGGAGGAAGTGGCGCTGTAGCTCAAGTAGTAGAGCGCTCGCCTTGAGCTGAAGAGCTGAGGGACAGCGCCCAGGCACAGAGTTCAAGCCCCATGACCGACAAAAAAAAAAAAAAAAAAGATTATGATGGATCTGATCCGACAACAGAGTACAGACATTAAGTCCACTTGAGCAAAGTGCTCCACCCCCAAGGTCAGCTCAGCACATGTTCCCTTTAGACTGCAATGTCAAAACTGCATTTGATCACTACTGTTTTGAATTTTGCAAATGCAAAAGAGAAGAACAGAAGAGCAGAACAACGGAGGCCCATACAGATGTGGAGCAATGACCCTTGGCTGCATGCAAATGGGTGGAGCTCACACATACAGAAGAAAATTACATGGGTCCTCATTGGTCAACTGTCATCATCCCATTCCCATAAAGCTCAAACACATGCAGGGCCATGGGTCAGAGTAAGAGGGAGATGCGGGGGGAGGGGAGTGGCGTAGACTCAGAGGGTGTGGTCAATGTTCTGTGTCTTGGGAAGTTTGCTGGTTTCCTGGTGACACGATGATTCACCCAGATAACTGTTGAGATCTCATGTGTGTGATACATGCCAATAAGAAAGTTTATGAAAAAAAAAAAAATAAGCTGGGTGCCAGTGGCTAACACCTGTAATCCTAGCTATTCAGGAGGCTAAGATCTGAGGATCACTGTTCAAAGCCAGCCCGGGCAGGAAAGGCCATGAGACTCTTATCTCCAATAAACCACCAGAAAACTAAAAGTGGCGCTGTGGCTCAAGTGGTAGCACTTGCCTTGAGCTGAAGAGCTTAGGGACAGCACCCAGGCCTGGAGTTCAAGCCCCATGATCAACAACAAACAACAAAAAAAAAGCTTATAGAAAATAAACACTGAAAGTGCCAAAAGTACTCAAGGGAAAGTAATGTAAGAAATTCTGTCACGTGAAAGGAGAAGCAAGGGGGCTGGCAGGCTCTGCAGCCAATGTCATCTTGCTTCTCTTGGCTATCTCACATATCTACCATGAAAGGTTTACAAGTCTGAGGCTAAGAGTTTGAATTCTGCTGCTTCACATTCTGGGTAAGGCTATTCTCTCCCACCCAGACTGCAGCCCTTAATGTCAAAGATTTAGCTTTGGCAATTCAATTTATCTTTGCAATTCAAGACAAACTAGTCGGAGCTTTGTCAAAACAAGATAAAACTGTATACTAAAATATGGTACTGGCTTACTAGTAATCAAAGAAATGTAAATTGAAGCAGTAATGAGGTGCCATGTTGGCTGATCAAGTTGGCAGAGTCTAAAATAGCAATGCTCCATGCTGCCTGGGGCTCAGCATGACAGGCATCCTCATGCCTGTGCAAACGTTTGGAAAGGAACTTGGCAACATGATTAAGGAATCTGAGAAGTATAAACATCTGTTGACCTGCCCATTCTATTTTCTAAAACTTCAGGCCAATGGAAATGACAAAATTGTAGACAGATACCAATGAATAAGGACATCCCCTTCCAGCTTTACTTATAGTACTGAATATTGCTCCCAAAGAAAGGCTACATGTTTAATGATTCAGCCATTCAATAACACTAAAGATGACATTTCAGAATGGTGTGGATGAACCCTACATTTCTAAGGAATATACTAGAACACAGCAGTCAGAACAAATGTAATTCTCAGAAAGGAGAGGGGTAAAGGAGTGGGGAGCTTGCTTTTTTTCTGCCTTATTCCCACTGTAAATAACTGTTCTAGAGTAGAACATTAATGACAGTTATTTTTATAATACTTGTTTTAAAATGCTAGAAACAAAATTATCCATGTGACATAGCATGAGTGACAAACATATTCGCACAGGAAAAGGTGGCTACTGACTGCAGATGGGACTGGATTGGCTTAACTCTCCTGCCTCGGTCTAACAGATCCCACAAAGAAAATTCTCCTGCTTAAAGGCCAAGCAAAGGGCATAGAAAAGATCTGCCTTGGGTTCAGCATACCTGAGAAGACCCTGCACGGGCACTGGCGCATGGGACACAAGAATCATGGACCTAGACCATGATTACAGCAGGATACAGCCTGCAGACCTTGACCAGGACAACAATGATGGGAATCACTTAAGACTAAGGACCTATTCCCACAGCAGCAACCCGAGCCCAGGCAATGGAGGGAAGGTTGAAGTACAGAAAAATTAGACAATGTGGCTGAGAGCACTGGCAGCTGGCAGACAAGAACAATGACTGCAAAGGAAGCAGCCAGACAGCTTGGGGGCCGGGGAGAGGGTAGAAGGAAGGAGGGAAAGAGGAAGGTTGGGAGGGAGGGAGAGAAGGAAAAGGGAGACAGAGGAAGAAGTAGGGAGGGAGAGGGAGAGGGAAATCGGGGTGGGGAAGGAGAAAGAGAGGAGGACCTGGAGAAAGAACCCTAAGGGGCTCTCAGCATTGCTGTCTCCTCATTCTACACTGCCCTACTATACAAGTGTAAGTAAAAGTTAAAGACTGCCAGAGGCCAAGGTGTAGAATACTGGTGTGGGATAAGGCACAGCACTACATGCACACAGGACCCCTGGCCCAAGCCTGTCCCTGGGCTATCCCAGGTAACAGGTGAAAAGCAAATAGTCACATTGGTTAACACTGTGGTGAGGTGCCTGAGGAGGGGACTGGTTAACACTGTGGTGACATGCCTGAGGCCAGAGACTATTGGACGCAGGGAACACTCTACTTAATAGAATGGAAAGAGCCATCAAGCTACAAAACTGAGGAGCCTTCCAATAGGGAAGAGTCTACCTGCCACATGACTCCAGTTACCATGACTTTCTGGAAAACTATAGAGACAGAAAAAAGATGGGGGTTTGCCAGTGACATGGGAGGAGGAAGAGCAGATGGATGGTGCGGAAGAGTCATCAGGGCAGAGACTGATTCCCACACTGAGTAATGGGGGTACAAGGCATGCTGTATCAAGACCACAGAAGTTCACAGCACAGTGCAAGTGAGCCTCAGAGTCTCCTCCCCACAGATACCTTGCCAGACACCTTGCCACAATCTCACCATGAGAAAGGCATCAGATAGTCCTAATTGAAGGAGAGGCTATGACATGCGTGACCGTGTCCTCAAAGCTGCGGCAGTCTCCAAACCTGTCCTGCCATGAGGAGTTATGGAAGCAAGTCACCAAGAGCAACGTGGTGTCCTGCAGTCAGGAAATCCTAAGAGATGTGTTCCAACATGGACTTAAGGTGTCCCTAGTGGCTTCTAAATATTATCAAATGGAACATGTAACAACTGAAAATGGGGAAGCCAATGTGTGCCAGAGAAGCCATGTGCACAGAAGGTGCCATCCTGGTACTTCCACACACCTAGGTCTGTCCTCTAAGACAAGTTCACTGAAAGAAAGAGTATCCTCAGCTGCACATAGTAAGCTAACAATCAACCAGGTAAATGCAGCAAGTAACAAATCCATGGAAATGGGACACCCCTATTTAAAGAATAAGGTAAAATTGTTTGCAGGTGAACAAAGCAGATTGAAAGTATATTGTTTAATAAAAGCAAAAAAAGCAACTATAGGAAGAATGAAAAGCAGGGAAAATCTGTATTTTTTAGACCAAGTACCACTTGTACAACCAACTCCTTCATCATTCCCACCATCCCTGGGCAGGCACTGCCTTTGCCCTGGGCAAGGCAAAAGCGTTCCCTGCAATGGGCCTGGACACATCAAAGTCACAGCCCAGCTTTCCGGGTGCCTCCACATCCAGGAGACACTTTAGACACTTGCCTAGTGCAGCAGATCAAAAGACAGCAATATTCTATTGTGAGCCTCAGGCAGAAAGGAAGAAAAAAATTTTTTGTGGAAGATAAATCTTTCAATAGTTAGCTCTGAAAGCCAACACAGTTAATAGCCAAAATGAGTAAAAAACACAGTAAAAGGCTTCTTGAGGTTAGGGTCTCCCAACCTCGTTGGGGGTTGTGTGGTGAGGAGAAATGACTGACATGTCCACTTGAGCTTCACACACTGACATTTTATATAACACAAACCCAAAGCTAGAAAAACATCTCACCAGAAAGACTAAACCGACACAGATAAGTAACTGTTCTGCCAGTGAGATCTATAGAATTTCCAGCGTGTCACAGGCAAAGGCAGGGCTGTCTTTTTCTTCCTACAAAGGCCACTTGTGCTTGCTTCTCCTGGGCCTACATCACAAGAGCAAGTTGTATGCACACTGCCAGAAATCAAACAAGCCCAAATCATTTCTCGTGCCTTTATTTCCCAAAAGCACTAGAGAGGTTTTTCGGTGTCAATTTGAGGAAGTGCTTCCTTATTTCTGGTTTCAACAAGAAAAGGAAATTAGCTTCTGATCATTCTTTTTAAATTTTCCTTTCCTCTTAAACTCTTCATAAATCAAATGCAATGATTCTCCTAAAAGGGTTCTATATTCCTAGCCAAATGATGTTAGCTAGGCTAAAATGCTTAAAATAAGCCTCAAGCATAAGGCCGTGAATGATTGTATGTGGAAGGAATTAAACAGATGAGATCTACTCACTGAAAGGAAACTGCCCTTGTTCTCCCCAGAGATGGAGCTGAAGGCTTCCCTTAAAGTCATGAACTTGCCTCTAAGATGCAGCAGCCCCTTGTCTTTGGAGACCCATTCCACGACCCCAGGGACGCCTGCAACCCCAGATGACACAGCTCCATAGCCATGGGTATCCCTGTGGACACATCCTCACCCCAAGACATTGCATGCACCCCACGTTCACAGGTGTCCCTGCATGCACACTCAGGGCCTGCTCAGCTGAAGGCCAAGCATTGGTTTCCACTGTGGTGGAGGGACAACACCCAGACAAAATAACATCCATCCCTTCTCCCAATTTCACAGGTGGGAGATGTGTTATTACAACATCACAGCACCCTCAGCACGCGGGGTTCCTTTCTTTCCTTACACAAGAAGGACAACTACAACATGCCTTCTACCTTTTTCCCTTAAAGGGAGCACTTTATGGCTTCTCTTTGTCATGTCCAAAGTGTGCTTAAGGAATTATTAAGTAAGAATTACTTCAACACAAGCCATGTGATCCAGAACAGCCAATCTGGTGACTGAAGGTGGCTATGTGTCTGACAGAAGTAAGGCATACAGCATGAACACTGTCCCATCAGTCTGAAGACTGACAGGACTGTCATCTGATGAACTGTCAGGTACTTTGGATATATTGGGGGCAAATCAGAATGGCTCACAGTATGATACTTAGGAACTGCTTATTTCTGAAATGTTCCATTTAGTACTTTCAGCAGCAGCTGACCATGATAATTGAAACTGCAAAAAGCCAAACCTCAAATCAGGAAGGATGCTACACTTGAAAGTTCACAGTATACTTCATTAAAAATACATTGAAAGTGATGGTAACTTTTTGAAAATGGCTGTTCAAGCCTCCCAGGCCTCTTGGAATGTCCCCCTCCCACGTTTTCCTCCAGGTGAAAGTAGAAATGAAGATGTGTGCAATGAGACAAATAAAAGTAACTCTCCCTTTGAATAAGCCTAGTTAAGTGACACCAGTTCTATACTGAGGCCAGAACCAGCACAACTGAAACACACTGCTGGGTGTGCACAATGAACACACATATACATTCCCAGGGATCCCTTGGCATAGTGAAACCATGCTTCGAGAAACAGAAACACATGTATGCTGAGATGTACAAAGGCCATCTATCTCCTCTACCTCTGCCTCCTCATTTACCCGCCCCTGTGCAAATCTCCCACCCTTCAATAACTAACAGCCCCCATTCACCGCCTACAGCCTCCTGCCCCTCACCAACATGCTATTTCTTGTCTGTCCTGACCAATACCTGCCACCTACCGTCAGTCTCCACCAAACCATCAAGACACTCTGGTAACAAGCATCAGTAACCTTCTGCAGATCAAACCTAAGCTCCTCTCCTTAGCTAAATTAACTAAGTCCTCCTTTCATCTTTACTATTCCCTTCCTCCCAATTTCTCAGGCATATCCAGCTCTTACCTAACTTTTGGAATCAATGGTAAATCCACTGCTGGTAAATGACTAGCCATCTGCCAGTCCCCCTTCTCCCTGACCACTGATCAGCAGGAGCCCTGCATAACAATACATTGGCTAAAAGGCACATCCAGCCTCCCTCTGACCCAGTGTGATAAAAGAACTAGATGTTAAAGAAAGACTTACACAAATTATCATAAAAGGACTTACTCCAGGGCTCAGAAGTTGGCTCAGTGGTAGAATGCTTGCCTTGCATGCAGGAGGCCCTGGGTTTGATTCCTCAGCACCACATAAGCAGAAAAAAGCCGGAAGTGGTACTATAGTTCAAGTGGTAGGTGCTAGCCTTGAGCTGAAGAGCTGAGGGACAGCGTACAAGCCCAGAGTTCAGGCCCCACGACCAACAACAACAACAACAATAAAAAAGGATTTACTCCATTCTTAACCCATCCTTATAATGCCAACTCAAAACACAGGTTGGAATGCCAATGTGATAGCTGGAGTGCCTGTAACTGTGACCTATAAAACAAACAGCAGTTATTTTTTTTTTTTTTTTATCGGTCATGGGGCTTGAACTCTGGGCCTGGGCACTGTCCCTCAGCTCTTCAGCTCAAGGCGAGCGCTCTACCACTTGAGCTACAGCGCCACTTCTGGTTTTCTGGTGGTTTATTGGAGATAGGCACAGTCTCTCCTGCCCAGGCTGGCTTTGAACCGTGATCCTCAGATCTCAGCCTCCTGAGTAGCTAGGATTACAGGCGTGAGCCACCAGTGCCTGGCTTGTTTTTTGTTTTTTTTTGTGTCGGTTGTGGGGCTTGAACTCTGGGCTTGAGTGCTGTCCCTGTGCAATTCAGCTCAAGGCGAGTGCTCTACCGCCTGAGCCACAGCACTGCTTCCCGTTTTCTAGTGGTTTACTGGAGATAAGCATCTCACAGACTTTCCTGCCTGGGCTGGCTTTGAACCACGATCCTCAGATCTCAGCCTCCTGAGTAGCTAGGATTACAGGCGTGAGCTACCAGCGACCGGCCAAACAGCAGAATTAAAGTCAAATGCTGAGCTCTTCTCTCACATATATCAGACTTCCGTGAGGAAGAAAGACTTCTGACTCAATTAATACCCTCACTACTTGAAAACTCAGTCAGATGCCACTAATAAGAATCCTAAATGAGGTGATTCACCTTTGTGTCAATTGTGAGTGTCTCTGAACAGGATTCTTTCACCAATTCACTGTAGTTTCATCTAACATGAATTCTGGGATGTTTCTGAATTACCACGTGACAGGGGTTTGCTGGCTCACCACATTACCTTCATAACTGGTGTCTATGAATGTCCCACTTATGGTCTGTTCTCCCATCCCAACCCCACACACACATCAAGACAAAAGAAACCTTACAGGACCCCAGTGTTGCAGCAAAACAGACAGAGCTACACAGGTATGAAGATCACAACCTTATACAAACCCCAAACTCAAACTTATGCCAGCCCAGGCAGGAGAGTCTATGAAACTCTTATATCCAGTTAAGCAGCAAAAAAGCTGGAGCTTAAAGTGCTAAAATGACAGCAAAAATCTAGCATCTAGGCCTTGAGTTCAAGCCCCAGTACTGGCAAAAAGATCTGTATCTATTATCTATCTATAGATGTATCTATCTATATCTATATCTGTCTACAGATAGATAGATATCTATAGATAGAGCTCTATCTATAGATATAGATATACTAGTATAGAAAAAAACTTGTGACATGATGCTATAAACACAATAAAGGTAACAGCAAGTGTGTGCAAAAATACACCCTTCACCCCAGAGAAATGAACAGAAGAGCATCAAATACTACAGTCACCACCTCCAGGTTCCTTACTTTACCCACACTGCCATAATCACTACCTAATAGCTTTATAATCTGACATGAGAAGGCCAGAGTATTTAACATGCTTGAGGGTGGCATACCACTCTGGTTTAGTTCAATACTGGGCAGGGAGTAATCTCATCCATGTAGTTAACCACTCACCCAAATGTCTGCGAGAAGAGGGCTGCTGCCCATTTCTGAGGCAGGTGACTACGCTTACTTTATCTCTTTAAATACACTGCCTCAAAAAGATCAGGGTTACTGCTCCACCATGGAGGATTAAGTACTTAGCTGTGCTACGCTTGACCAGGGCATAATCACCAGTGCAGAAGACTCTGAGACAGCGTCTGACAAGCAGGTGTGGTAGAGGGAAGGGTTTCGCTGTTACCTTGACAGAATGGTGGTTTAGCCCCACATACTCAGGTACTATCATACTTTTCTTCTCATATTAAGGGAATATTTTGACAAAGGATAAAAGTCTGGAAGTGTAAACATTCTGCTTGCCAAGAGTGAAAACACAAAATCCTTCTTCCCTGGACAGAAATGTCTCATAAAGACAGGAAATCTTGGGATAAATCAAATTTCCTTATAAAGTGTGTGAAATTCTCTTTCTTCAAATGCCTTTCCTTCCTCGAGTATATCATAAGGCCCAAACACTCAACAAGATACTCTAAGGTAAAAACTCAAATGACATCACACTTGGTAACAATGTGATTGACAACAGCTAATAACAGCATGTGGACTGTCTAGCCTTAAACAGAGGTAGAGCAATCCTTTCTTGATAGAACCTACTATGACCTGTAATAACAGCACATACTCAGAAGCGAGTAACGGCTTGATTGAAGAAAATCCTCTAAGAGCAGACTCCACCACAAACTTTTTTCTTAAATGACAATATGAACAATACAAGAATGAGAAACATCAACTCAAGTTGCTATAAAATGATTAGGAGGGCTGGGAATGTGGCTTCATGACTGAGTGTTTGCCTAGCATGCATGAAGTCCTGGGTTCAATTCCTCAGTACCATATAAACAGAAAAAGGCAGAAGTGGCAATATGGCTCAAGTGGTAAAGTGTTAACCCTGAGCAAAAGCAGCTCAGGGGCAGGGCCCAGACTCTGAGTTAAAGCCCCAGGACTGGCAGGGGGGGGGGGGGGGAAGGAAGCTGAGGAAACAACTGCCGTGATGTGTAGACATGAAAGCTTGCCCTTACAAGGAGTCAAAGTGAAGTTACTGTCACAATGCTCTTGGGTTAGAAAGTCAGCAGTTAGTACATGACCACCCAGAGTAGGTGTAATCAGACTGGACATCCAAATAGTAACTCTGGAAAATCTTGACCCAAGAAATAAAGCAAGCTATAGAGCTGGTCTCTAACAGCTGCCATCTGTCACGGGGCGAGCCCAGTGTGGAGAGCCAGTCTCAGGGGAGTCTGACAGGCCACACTGCTACTTTTGCTCATCTATTGGTGCTGGTTCCCATACTGTCTCCTGCCTCAGCCATAAGTGGGGAGCTGGGAGACAAGGCCACCGTCCGAATTCATCACAGCTGAGAAACCTAGGTGGTGCCTTTGCCTTTCTTTAAAAGCATCCATGTCAGTAATCAAAGAGGCAGGTTTTATGTTCTCAGGCATAGAGCAAGGAAGAAAAGGCTAGGCAGCACTGAACCATCAGGAAGATGGGCACCATGCATTACCAGCTCACTGGGTCTCAGCTGAAGAAAACACTGATTGATGAAAGGAGGAATGTTAATCAAGATGTGTTGTACCTGTAAACTGACATGTTGAAAAGTAACCCCTTTGTATGACTACTCAAAAAAAAATTTTTTTAAGGGCTGGGAATGTGACTTAGTGGTAGAATACTTGCCTAACATGCTTGAAGCCCTGGGTTTGATCCCTCAGTACCACATAAACAGAAGAAGCAGAAGTAACACTGTAGCTCAAGTGGTAGAGTCCTAACCTTAAGCAAAGGAAGCTAAGGACAGTGCCCAGGTCCTGAGTTCAAGCCCCAGGACTGGCAAGAAAACAAAACAAAAAAATTAAAGAAAAACATTAATTGATGCAGCTGAAACATGCTGTTCTGAGTGCTGAGGACCAGGAGAAAACAAGGCTTGGAGACTGAGTGCACAAGTTGAGAACAGTGAGTCTGGAAATGTCCCTGGCCAGGCAGTGAGGGTGATAGTGATAAAGGGAATGCTGGGGACCAGGAGCCAGGTGCTGGGCACCGCCTCCATACTGGTGCCCAGACAGTATCACCTGAGGGTTAACACAAAAGACACCAACAACAGGGAACTGTGATTTTTTAAGCTCTTGTGCTGATCCTTCCCACCATGCAGTGTGGTAGGGACTGCTCACAAAGGTCCAGAAAGGAGGACAGTCTACAGAAACTGCCCAAACAGCAGCACAGGGCAAATGCAGAGAAAAGTCAGGGCAAAGAGAACAGGGAACTGTGCTGCAGGACCCACCATTCCCACTACTGAGATGTGGTATTCATCAAAGAGGAGAGCCAAGGGGGGCCTGGTGGCCCATGCCTGCAATCCCAGCTACACATGAGGAAGATCAAAATCCAAGGTAGCAAAAACACATGAAACCCTACCTGAAAAATAACTAAAAATGTAAAAAGGGCAGGGGCAGGGAGGGAGGATGGTTCATGTGATAGGAGATTACTTCAGGACCAAAGAAAAGGAAGGGACACTCTGAGCAGCATTACTCATGGGGTAGAGACTTGGCTCTAGAAGTTCAGGATAATTAACTTGATATTTAAACCTAAACGACCCATGGCTGGTCATCTAGGTTTGCTAGTTACCTTGGGAGTATGCATAGAGAGCAGAATCTACATATCAGACACAGTGCTGCGAAGCTAAGAGAATCTCTGCGGATTGTCTGTACTGTATTTTGTTTACTAAGAGCCTCATTTGGTCACCCAGGCTGGCGGTGGCCTGGGGACCCTCGGCCTCAACCTCCCCAGGGCTGGATCATAGACATGAGCAGCACACTCTTGAGTCTCTTCAAACAGGGACTCCTTAAAATGAAGATTTTGTTCACTCTATTTTAAAGAGAAAAGAGCAGGAAAAAAAAAATACTTGTCTGTTGTTTTTTTTCCTCCTTGGTTTCCTTCTCTTTGCCACGTCGTAATTCTTACCTTGGCAGCTAAGGCTTTCAAGCTGTCAAGGAACCTCTGCCAGAAATCCTTGAAGAGTGGGCGGTCAATTTTTCTCAGGCTGTCTTTGGTGCTAGCATCCACGCTGACATAGAGCTGCGTGACTGGCTTCAGGTTTCTTGGTAATTAAAAAAGAAAAAGGGAAATTATGCCTAGATCAGGCTCTGTGTGATAGAAAATCTGCAGTCTGTAACAAACAGTGGTGACCAGATGTTATAGTCAGTCTACAGGCCTCTACTTCCCCATACAACAATGTGACAACATGCAACATCCTTGTCTGCTTTTTCAATGACTGAATGTCATCTCTAATAAACTACACATGTTCATTAGTTAAAACTAATCCCTGTTCCAACGTAAGGGATGTTTCCAATGGTAAATAAACAAAATGAAGTCTAACTCCAAAATCATGGACTCATTTTATAGCTTCATTTCTACCTATCACATTTTCTACATGTTATATTTGACTCTAGCTGGCTCACTGCTAAAGCCTCTGCTTTTAAAGTAGGTATCCTAGTTATACTCTGTTCAGTGAGTCTACAACTAACTAGAAGAGAACAGAAAAGACCCCTCTAGGGATAGAAATGTGAATTAGTGGTAGAGTGCTTAGCTAGTATGTGTGAAGCCATGGGTTTAATTCCTCAGAAAAAGCCAGAAGTGGCATTGTGGCTCAAGTTGTATAGAGTGCTAGCCTTGAGCAAAAGGAGCTCAGGGACAGTGCCCCCTGAGTTCAACCCCCCAGGACTGGCAAAAAAAAAAAAGACCCCTCTAAAGCCAGGGCTCATGCCTAGAACCCTAGCTACAAAGGAGGCTAACATCTAAGGATCATGGTTTGAGACTAGGCCAGGCAGAAAAGTTTGCAACACTTCAACTTCAATTAGACAGCAAAAAGACTAGATTAGAGACATGATTCAAGTGGTAGAGCACCAACATTAAGCAAAAAAGCTGAGTGAAAGTGTAAGGTATAGAGCTTGAGTTCAAAACCCAGGAGAAAGCCAAGCAAGAGTACTAAGAAAAAGCCTCTAACCAAATTTTCACATTAGTTCCTATAACTACTTCACAATCTGCCCCACATTCACCCCTAGACTGACACTTCCATGAATATAAACACAGACTCACACTACAGCCATTTAAAATGGGGCAGGCCAGGGTTTTATCCTCAGACAGGCAGTACTTCAACATCTTTAGTGGATACTGTTAACTGATGGATGGAAATATTAGGGGAACAGAGGCCAAACAAACATCTGCCATAATCTAGCTCCTTGACAAACAGAAAACCCCCGGATGTCACCAGTAGTTACTAAAGTTGTTAAATTTCAATGCTTAAATGCCATCCCCAATAAACTGTACCCATTCATTAAGCTCTGACCAAAGTCAGAAAAGGACAGAGAAATCTGACAGCTCCCATTTCTCTGCCCCCTCTGCACTACTGGATAAGGGGACCTTAATAGGAAGTGGTCCATGGCGGCAGAGCCCAGTGCCACCCCCTCCACAGTACTGGATAAGGGGGCCTTAACAGGAAGTGGTCCATGGCGGCAGAGCCCAGTGCCACCCCCTCCACAGTAGTGGATTAACAGGAAGTGGTCCATAGAGGCCGAGCTCAGTGCTGCCCCCTCTGCAATACTGATACAAGGAAATCTTAACAGGAAATGGTTCAGGACTGCTGAGCCCAGTGCATGGGCCACACAGAATGCACATAAGGCATCTGGGACAGGAAAGCAGCACCTGCCTCTCATCACCCTTTTTTTGGTCAGCATCTCTTTCATGACCGACAGTAATCACCTAATACAGATTGTCTGGACAGTCACTGTGGGCCACCATCACCTGAAACCTACATTTTGGTATAAAGCTAATGCTCAAAGGAGAGGAGTAAACTCCAAAGGTCACACTAACTCTGTAAATGTCTGTTGTATGGACACAGAAAAGAGCCATGTTAGGATCTGAGAGAAGCAGGAAAAGAGAAAAGGAAGAAGAAAGGATCTTAGGGGAGTTGAGCTGGTCTCTAAGGGGTTCAGCAGCCACTAAGGGACGCAGAGATCTTCTAATGCTCAGGGCTCTTACTTTTGCCTAGAACTGGCCTCTGCTCACCCAGGACAGGTACTGAGGCCCCAGTAGCATACCTATCAGTCTAAACAGAGATGCATCATTTCTGAACTGAGATGCATTTCTGTTTTCAAAGAGCAAGAGAATGTGCTGTCATTAATGGCACCATGATAATTCCTATGTCCCTGCTGAGAATAAGTGAAAAGGACAGTATCTGGGAAATGAAAAACCCAGTGCCCAGTAACAATGTCCAATGACTCCGTGTTACTGTGATAACCTGTCTGCTGATTTCAAATTTGAGCTAAGAATGAGCAGCTAGACTAGAGACCTGGCTCAGCAGTATCATGCTAGCCTAGCAAGTGCAAGGCCCAGAACTGCCAAAGAATGATCATGTAGAACGGTATCCTCAAAATGTACATAGAAATCCCTCCTTAGGTTAGGAGGGTGGTTGGGAGGGGTAGCAAAAGCATGGTGTCTATACCCTTCAAAGTTAGGGTTAGATACAATGAGGTTTTGTTCCCCTCTTTCAGTAGATGGAAAAGTCTTAGCCTACTGCTACTAGGCCATCCAGTCTAAAATAAAAACTGTCAGCAAAAAATAAAGAAATGCCTCTTCCTTTTGCTCTTTCTGTAGAGATTATTAAGCCTCAGTGTATCGTGTCTTCCCCTACCACCCCCCCAAAAAAAGTACCTTGAAAGGCAGAATGATATCTAACACATCTACAAAAGGGAAAAATGAAGTAGAGAGAGATTTATGCTTGCAAGAAATCCAAGTAGTCTGATTCAGTTCTTAAGACAAAAAAATAACCAGAACAGCCCAAACATCCAATGTTATTAAAATTCAGATCTCTAAGGCAATAAAGGGCTGTCACATCAGACCAAATAACTTAGGACTAGCAGCTGATGGAGACATGGGGGTGGAGGGCGCGAGGGGAGGGAATGAGAAGGGGGAGATGGGGGACAAGGGTAGAGGGGGATAGGGGCAGAGGTGGAAGGGGATGTGGGGGGGAAGGGGATAATAAGGGCGGATGGGGACATGGAGTGGAGGGGGACACGGGGTGGGGGGCACAGAGAGGACACCGGTATATCTATACACGGCACGCTGGCACACTTTGCAGCCTGCTCCACCCTCAGCAGGTCACCAATCCTTTCAGTATGACAGTATAACAACTGCTGCCTCTGCCTGTCATGGAGACGAACAACCAAGGTTCTGAAGAAGCCGAGTCGCTTGTGCAATGGTCCACAGACAACAGCCATCACCAGTGATGAAATCCAGGCCTCCCCCAGGCTCCACAGCCCTTCTCCTAACCCACACACACAACATCAATAAAGCCCACAGCCACTGCCTAGCACAGTGTCCTAAGAAGGGAAACTCAGAACAAGGTGATTCAAGAAATGCAGATTGTGACTGCAAGCCCAAAAGAAAGCCCAAACCTAAGTCTTCTGACTAGATTCTTTTCACAAGTGTACATACTTCATGCCACACTACTCAAAGCCTCTGTGGACCAAATATTGGCTTGGCCTGAAAGGCACTGAAGCCGCTTAGCAAAAGCCACGTACCAGAAAAGGCCACCAGGCCCAGGGAAACCCTTGCCAGTATGTCAAGGGAGAACCAATGGGAAAGGCCAAGATTCTCCTCAAAAGACTATGGGCAGAATTGTAGCAAACACATTTTTCCTTCATGTAAAACTCAGGAAGCTGCTCAGAGCCCATGACCAAGTTTACTAAGCTGGTAAGACAGTGGTGGTGAGAGCTGCCCTTCAGGTGAACTGAAGGAGCTGACCTGCTGACAGCACTGGTGCTCCAACATGAGGCCAACACCCAACCTCCACAAGCCTAGGTGGAGCTCATCCAGCCTTGTTCTGAGACCAGCACAGCAGAAAGCACAGGGGCTGATCTGTACAAGCCTTTATCCCTCTGGCCCCAGTGGGGAGAAGGAGGGAGCCCTAACCTCAGAGAGGCCCCAATCATGAGAACATTTGTTGAAAAGCAAAGGCATCCTGAGGATTTTGTTTCTCTTTAAGGTCCAGATACAAAACTCGGGAGTTTTAGGACACAGACCAGTTGAGAGGGAAGGTCTCACTATGCTTATTTTTGGGGGGTTTTTTTCAACTGTACAGTTGGCCCTCGATGTCCATGGGGGATTAGCTCCAAGACCCCCATGAATGCAATGTGTGTGTGTGTGTGTGTGTGTGTGTGTAAGAGAGAAAGAGAGAGAGAGAGAGAGAGAAGGGGAGAGAGAGACAGAGAGACAGAAAGAGTACCAGAGTTTGAACTCAGGGAGCATTTTCTTCTATTCTAGATTTGAAAAACTGGGCTCTGTCTTCTCCATGTCAACATCACCTGATACTGTGTGTCTCACAGACAACCTCAGCCTCCACAGCAGCTTTTAAAGAGCCTCAACCTCACCACCTGGTTCCAACCTTCCATGCCTGAAAAGATACAACTTCCTCCCCAAGTTCTGCCACTTCTCTCCCATTCTGCACCACGGGCAACATGGTATGTGCACATGAGAGCAAGGTCTTCCTTTCCAACTTGAATTCCAACTGCCAGTCTCCTTCTCACCCTTGCTGGGCCACACCAACTACATTAATAGGACAACTGTCACAAAAACCCTAACTCCACATCTCTCTTACAAAGTTTCTTATTAAAATGTTCCTTCCTCTCCCAAAGTACTGACACCAGCCATACCATAAGATCAGACAGGGTAAGGGCTTCCCTGTGGTTTCATACATCTCTCCTCTGGAAGCTCACCCTGTAGCCCAGGCTGGTCTCGAACTTGCAATCCTCCTGGCTCAGCCTCCTGGTATTCAGCACTACCCACTCTTTGCATTCACCTTTGACTTCCCCTAGCAATTTGTTTTCATTTCTATTCTTCTTACCAATGTTCTCCTTTCTAATACAGTGAGGTAGGGAGTAGGCCCACATCTACCTCTCAAAATGCAGCAAAGGTACTGTATGCACTAAGTAAGTAAATCATTTCAGGGTCCATGCAAGCACACCACTTCAACAGATCCAATATGACAGCTGGATGACCCACCTGATTTCCTTGGGGAACTGTGCGTTCGTGACAAGGAAGCTAGAGATTTTACACTGGTGGAGCAGCTCCAGGAATGCATTGATTTCAGGGTACATGATGGGCTCCCCTACCAGGGACAGTGCACAGTGCCTCACCTCCAGCCCTTCCTGGAAGCGCTCTGCCTGGACACCCGGCACTCCTGAGGACAAGGGAGAGAGAGAACACACAGACTGTCACCAATAAGATTCTCAGTGATTCTTTGACAAAGAATAAAAAGAAGGTTGAGAAGGCATGGCCTTATTATATGGAAAAAAAAGCCATCACCAGCAACTCATTCTGAGATTCTCCCCAATGAAATGCACCAGGTACAGGCAGAACTAATGTTGTCAGGTAACATGTCTCCTCACCATGGGCTTAGGTATGTACTCAGCTATGTCTAAGAAAAGGACTTAACATGTCTACATCAGGAAAAGCCCCTTATTGACAAATCGCCCCATACATTTCTCAAGTCTCTTGACTTGGGAAACTAATGTGCTCATTTCCAGGTTCAGGAGAATGAGAGTGGAGGACAAAGAAGAAAGAAGAGAGTGGGAGTTCTGCCTTTGCCTTCATCCTGGAATCATCTGGGAGCGGTACACCTACAACCAGGAAGAACACCGTCAAAGAACCCTTCCTCAAGAGTCATGCCAGGGGCTGGGAAGGTGGCTCAGTGGTAGAGCGCTTGCTTTGCATGCATGAGGCCCTGGGTTCGATTCCTCAGCACCACATAAGCAAACAGAAAAAAGCCGGAAGTGGCGCTGTGGCTCAAGTGGTAGAGCGCTAGCCTTGAGCTGAAGAGCTGAGGGACAGCGCCCAGGCCGAGTTCAGGCCCCATGACCGGACCCCCCCCCCAAAAGAAAGAGTCATGCCAAACCCCATGCTGTTGATGGCATATATGGTGTATATGTGCACACCAGAGGAAACCAGGAGGAGGACACAGAACTAGCAGGAATCAGGGGAAAACATACAACAGTGGGACCCATCAACTGCACTGGACATTGATCACAACAAACTAAACAACTCAAAGGCAGCGATGGGAGGGAGGGAACAAGTGGGAAAAAGGGAACAGCTGATGCTATGCAAAAGGAAAGGAATGTACATATCACTTAATATGGAAGAAATAACTGTATTGTCAAAGTTCATAGAACTCATAAACTTCATAGACCACAATAGACAACTTGCCCCATGAAAGTTAGAATGCATTTGTGACTTTAAGCATCACTATCCCATAATACTGTGAAATTTGTGAAATTATGTAATCAGTTAATCACAATAAAGAATTAAAAGAGAGAGAGAGAATTGTGCCAGCCAGGGCAACATGAAAGATGCTCAAGTGACCAGGGCTGGGACGGTGGCTCAGTGGTAGAGCGCTTGCCTTGCATGCCTGAGGCCCTGGGTTCAATTCCTCAGCACCACATAAGCAAAAGAAAAAAAAAAAGCCAGAAGTGGCGCTGTGGCTCAAGTGGTAGAGTGCTAGCCTTAAGCTGAAGAGCTGAGGGACAGCGCTCAGGCCCAGAGTTCAGACCCCACAACCGGACCCCAAAAAAAAAAAAGATGTTCAGGTGATTCCAGCATACAACTGCCATGAGAACCACTGCATAACCAGAGGGCTCCAAATCCACCATCACTTAAACCTCCCAAATGAAAGCTGCAGCTCTGACACCTGAGTCACCCTGTGGAAGGGTACAGGTCCCAGGAGGGAAGCCAGCAGGCAGGTAAGTCCAGGAACTCGTGGCTCACACCTCTGGTTCTCTTAGAATTACCTAAAGGACTTTTACAAGTCCTAGTATAGAAGACAAAGCAATTGAGAGGGTTATTCTGAGCAAAATATAATTTACGAACTTCTGATGTAACAGTGAAACTCTTTGATGAAATTATTACACTCTAAAATAATGACAAGAAAACAGGTTTGGGTGGAGGAGGGTGAAGGATAATGAATACAGTCATCTATTTGTATGTATGAAAACAGAACAATGAAGCCTGTTGAAGAAGGGGGACTGGGAAACATTGTATACATGTGTGAAAATGTACAATGAAAGCCTCTGTACAACTCATGTATGCCAATAAATAACAAAATGTCCAGGCTGTTTCCCAAACTAACAAAATAAAGGCACCTAGGAGGTTGGGAGGGGATGCAGCAGCACCGGTACCGCCTAGGTGTGGAGCACATGGGCAGCAAAGATGGCGCTGAGAGGGGGTTGAATGGGCAGAGCCTAATTTACTGTAGAGCACATGGGCAGCCAAGATGGCACTGGGAGAGAATAGAGTGGGCAGAGCCCAATTGATCTGCCGATTGGTGCCTAACCAGCCCCTGAAGGCTCAGGTGAATGATAGGGTGTGACCTTGACAGTGATTGGTTCCTCTTCCTCCCCTACCATGCCACCCACCCTTTTTGTCTTTAAAAGGGGCTGCTCTCTGTTAATAAACGAGTTTTCTACCTGCTGGATTTGGCTCCCCGCTGTGTCTGATTGACAGATGAAGACCCAACACCTAGGTGTCCTGGCCTGGTGACAGTGCGGTGTGAGCAACAGCACTGAGGTCTACGGGATGAGGAAGGCATGCAGTCACCAGCCATGAAAGCCACTCCGCCTCAGAGTGGCTGCTTCACTTCTGGTGCTTTTAACTCTGTCTCAGAATGTCTCCTTCACTTCCGCTACCGTCTCCAAATGCCTTTCACTTTCCATGCCTCTAACTTCTGTCTGGGAACACCTTTACTTCTGGTGCTTATAACTCCATCTCAGCTTTCACTTCCGGTGCTTTTAAGAACACCTTTTCTTTCGGTACTTCTAACCTCACCATCTCAGAATGCCTCCTTTACTTCTGGTACTTCTAGCCCCGCCGTCTCAGACCTGCATCACTTCCAGTGCTCCAGAGCTCCTCCATCTCTCCCCATGCACTGGGGTTGGGGAGAAACATTCAGACTGCCACTCACTTAGGAGCCAGGCCTTACACTGAATTTTCTTTAAAAAGGACTGAATAGTTATCTACCTCACAAAATTTTATCTATATTTATTTATTTATGTCAGTCGTGGGGCTTGAACTTTGGGCCTAGGTGCTGTCCCTATGTTCTTCAGCTTAAGGCGAGTACTCTACCACTTGAGCCACAGCGCCACTTCTGGTTTTCTAGTAGTTTATTGGAGATAAGAGTCTCATGGACTTTCCTGTCCAGGCTGGTTTTGAACCATGATCCTCAGATCTCAGCCTCCTGAGTAGCTAGGATTACAGGCATGAGCTACCAACACCGGCCCTCACAGAATTTTTGATACAATTGAAAGACAAGGCCTTTGGAAGGGGTCTGGACCTGGAGAAACGATCATTGAGGACATGTGTCACCTTTATTCCAGTTGACTAAAGATAACTAACCAGTAATCACAATTATGATCAGTGAGTAATGCCACTGTTCCCCCCTAACAACAGGAACAAAGAACCTGGAGAAACAAAGTTAACTAATACTGCTCAATCTGGACAGTTTTCAGGAAGTGATTCTATGTGGCACATGCACCATCCCCTCAGAAAAAAGCAGGTGAATGCCAATGATACACAGGCAGGACTCCAATGGCAGCAGTGACATCTTTGATGACGAACTTCAACTTTAAGACTGCATGTCACATCACGATTTTTGGATGGGTAATTTTTTCATTTACTGAAATTTAAGATCTTAAGTGAAAATTGATCCTTAAACTCAGTCTGTGTTGCCAAGACAACTCAGCACTAAGCATAACACTTTTTTTGGTAAATAGTATCATTAACTTTAAATCCCCTATGAGTAGCTGAGTAGAAGGGTGGATTTCACCCTAACTCCAAAACTGACCCCAAGCTCAGAATGTCTAGGCACTGGCTACATGTTGGCCACTGGAGACCAGATGCCCCAGGTTCACGTTCTGCCCTACCACGAACCAGTTGTAAGTTCTTGATGACCTCTCACCTTCTTTTGCTAATGTTTAAAATGGTGACTTTACACAGGTACGCATGCACATGCAGACTCACAGCTATTACAAAAATTAGATGAAAGCTAGGTGCCCATAATCCCACTCAAGAAGCTGAGATCTGAGGATCAAGGTTGAGTCATCAAGCAGACAAATCTACAAGATTCTTATCTCCAATTAACCAGCAAAACACTGGAACTGAAGGTGTAGATTAAGGGGCACAGCATCAGCTATGAGCAAATTAGCCAAGTGAGACCCTAATTTCAAGTCCTAGTACTGGCACGCACTCATGCATGTCCGTACACATGCACACACACACACACACACACACACACACACACACACACACACACACACACGTTTAAATTAAATAAGCTATATGAAAAACTTATTATGGTGCCAAGCCTAGCACATAGATGCATTCACAAAATACAAATAAGATTTTAATTTTGTGGATTGAAGAATAAATCCAAATATTCTAATTACTTTAAATGAAATGGTAATTGCTCTCATTGAAATGAATACAACAATCACCTACTTTGTGCCAAGCACTATTTTAGGAAAATAAAAAGAGAAAGATGTGAGTTGTTGGAAAAATTACATTCTAACAAATGAGTGAAAGAATAAACAAACATGATAAACAGCAAGTTCTTCTGCAGGGCAATGGCAACAGGACTTGCTGCAATGGTGGAATGTCCTCTCCCTATGCGCCAGCCCAGTAACCGCTAGCCAAATGTGGCCATAGGAAAAAACAGAACAGAGAGCGAGCCCAGATTGGCCTGATAAGTAAGGCAGGGCAAAAGCTCACATTACAGGTCTTTGCCCCGACTCATGCATTCCAGCTGGGGACAGACATTCCAAGCTTCAGGTGGCATGAGGCAACCACTAGGTGGACCTGTTCTGAATGTAGCACTGGCAGGATTTTCCACTGGATCAGCTGTAATATGTGAAGAGAATTTGAGACACTAATGACTTCTACTGAGTTTTTTGGCCTGAGCAACAGAGTTTTTACTAGTTATAACAAAAATAAACAAATCCTGGAGGTAATAAGGATGAGAGGGGGCAGCATACAAGCTGGGTGCTCAATTTTAGACATGAGAAGTCTGGTAAGTCTACTAGATATCTGAATATGGATGCAATATTCAAATTAGACTCTGGGAGGAAAGATTCAGTGGAAATACACACTTTGGCACATGAATCTTCCACTCAGGGGCTAAGATCACTAAGGCAGGAGATGTAGACAGCGAGGACCTAAGCCTGAGACCCTGGACACACCCAGCTCTAAGCAGAGGAGGAGGGTCAGAACACTACCAAGGAGCAACAACGGAGGAGTGAAAGAATAAACAAACATGATAAATAAAGAGATCTTGTACCATTTTCTCCACAAAGCTACAATGAGAAATGTCTCAGCCACACTGCCCACTAGACAACTAAAACACAAGCAAGCAGAAAGTACACAAAACGGACAAGGAAAGCCCTGGAGATAAATCTTGTACAATAACAGGTTGTGGAATTTAAAGTTTCCCTAACTCTGTCAAGCTCTTGGATGCTGGGAAGGACATGCAAAGTTCTGCTTTTCTGCTTTGTAAAGCACTCATTGGCTTTGTGTTCACTGCCTGGGCTGCTGCAGAATAAACTGACCTCAAAGGAATACATCAGAAAATGCATCGGCACCTAGTTTCAAAGAGAATAAAAGAAGTCCTGGAGAAGGCAGGATCCACTTTCCAGGAGCAAATCTACAATATGGCTTTTCACAGACCTGCTTGTAAGCAGATGTGTGTGCGCGTGTGCACGCGCGCACGCACACACGCACACACACACACACACACACACACACTGCACACACTGTTCCTGTTTCCCAAATCCTGACCCTTTTTCAACTCCACTCTGCTATTCTATCTGCGATGCTATTGTACAACTTTTCTGACATTTCACATACCCTGACCAGCTTCCTAAGCCTGAATAATCACAACTACATTCATCAGATCAATGATGAACCAACTTCAGTTTGTGTGAAGATGCCAAGGCAAGAACCCAGGGTTTCAGAAATTCTACGCCAATGTCACAGCAATGACAAATGACACACAAGCCTGATATATTATTGTTCAGCATATGGTTAAATTCTGGACTACTCAGAAACACAACCTCGTCTCTCCTCTCATGATAATTTAGTTCCCTTGCCAAGACCCATCCTGGCTGAAGCCACACACAGGTCTGGCGACATCTGCAAGGTTTTTCATAAATCCGCATCAGAAAACCAAGCAGGTGCTCCCTGCCTCAAGTTCTTTGTGATAGGTACTTGAGCACACCTCGTTAGAAAACCCATCGGCTAGAGACAAGTACAGGAAGGACAGCCGGTGACAAGTGATGCATTTTTCATCGGGGCCTCTTCAGGACCAAGGGCCCTCCTGACAGTGTGCTTGCTCCCCCAGCAAGGACAGAATGGGCTCTGAGAACAGCTTTTCAAGGCAGGGCTAGGACTTGGGAAGGGCAGGCAGCACTGGAGGAGGTACAGAGCCTCACTGAGGTTCTGCCCCACTTTCAATCAGTACGAAGTTAATTTCGAATGTGTATAAAGGGAAGGGTAATAAAAGGTCTTAAGAAAAAAGATACTTTAATGAGTCAGCAAAGTAATGAAAAGACAATAATTGCCTTCAGAATTGAGAACAGCAAGACAAAAGGAAGCACTGGAGAGAAATCAGGACATCGTCAAAGTCTGCTCATGACTGGCCATTTGGCTAATGCTGGAAACTCAGAGACAATAGGCCATGATAGCCATCAGCAGTCCCATCCTCAAAAATAAAGCCATCAATGACTGAGTTGCCATCAATGATTGAACCGACCCCACAGGAGACAGCAGTATTCCTCCTGGGGGAAAAGCTCCCCAGGAAATACAAAGGACCCAAACCCAAGAAAAGGACAACAATATACTCAGAGAGAGGTCAAAGTGGAGGTACCCAGAATACAGTACATCTAATCAAGAAGGAAATTGTCTGTATTTTCTAATTTACAATATAATCCCATTTCTAGCCCTTTTAAGCCTGATATTTGTATTCCCACAGAGGCATTACTAAAACTGAAATTAATGGTCATACAAACACCCAATTAATTTGGAATACACATAAATGATAGTCCTAACAAATCTATTTCATTGTTGCCTAATCCAATTCAATTTTGTTTTCCTGTAAGAAAATACATTATAAATTTCAACTAAGGAGGCCAAGAGCACACATTTCCTCTTGGTTTCTTGATTTGTCTTTTAAGCCACAGGGGACACAGGCTAATCGAATGGACTATAACAGAAAAACGAGCACAGGTGTGGGAGGTATGGAAGAGGCAGCCTCCTGCCAGGCTATAGATATTGATATAAGTGGGCACATGAGGTAAACCATGTCTCCAGGCCAGGCTCCAAGGAGGCATCCAGAGATCCTCCCAGGACTAAATCAGACCCAGAACTACCCCAGTGTCTTTAGAGCTCAAGGGTGGAATGTACACCAGGCTTGCACTAGGTGAGGACACTCAGTGCAATAACTTTCCTGCTGTCGATCTGCACCAGCCTTACCCAGCAGGAGGCCCTGCTTTATTTCACCCCATCCCCTGAGGAGCAGAACAGCACAGATTTCTACTGCAGAAAAATCATAACCACTGGAATAATCAAACTGCCCTGTGATCTCCACCAGTCATCATACTGGTAGTGCTGGAAGGGCCACTGGTTCAACTAGCAAGCATTTACTCCTGAAGAATTATGTATTTCTCTACTAGTAAGGGTTTCTATACTGGGAATGGTGGTACACACCGGTAATCCCAGTACTCAGAAGGCTAAAGCAGGAAGACTGGCCACCTGGGCTACATAGCAAGACCCTGTTTCAAGTAGAAATAATAAGAATGATAATGATAATAACACTAATAATAATAATAATAATAAATCCCAACACTTGACAAGCTGAGCCAGGATTGAGAGTTTGAAGCCAGCCTAAGCTACCTAGCAAGTTGTAGGCTACAAAGACAGACCAGGTATCAAAAAAGAATAAAAATAAAAACGTAACCATAATGATAACAATTGGGTCTTTTTACTAATACTATAGTTCCACAACAAGATTTGCTGAGTAACAACAGCACTAAGACAGATTTCCAAAAAGGAATGTGGCTTATACTGACTCAGAATGAAGCAAAAAAGAAAAAAATAAATAAATAGTTGTGCAGACTCAATGTTGAAATTCCAGGAACCTCCATACATTTGAAAATAGAGGTGATGACAGCTCGCTCTACCCCTGCACTTGCCTGGCTCCACCCCTGCGCTCAGCGTGCTACATCCACCACACCTGCACTTATACTCTGGATTTCCTACTGGAGCCAAGAAAAACTGCTTAGCCAGTCTGAAAAGTATTAATTTACAAATACCAATCAGTTCTACCTGGAAAATCTTTCTGTCAAACCTACTGACGAATAAATCTATTTCGCTGACATGGTGACATTTTTGTCAGGTCAAATAACTAAGGTATGAAAAAAAAATCCCCCATGGGAATTCTGAGTAACTTGAATATCTTGTGGAATAAAATTGGGGGTCTGAGAATGTGGTAGGGTGCTTGCCTAGCATGCATAACGCTTTGGGTTCAATTCCTCAGCAGAAAAGGCCAGATGTGGTGCTGTGGCTCAAGTGGTAGAGAGCTAGCCTTGAGCAAAAGCAGCTCAGGGACAGTGCCCAGGCCCCAAGTTCAAACCCCAGGACTGGTAAAAAAAAAAAAAAAAAAAAAAGAAATTGGTGGCAGGGCTCCTCACACACTCAGGGCTCACCATAGAGCAGCTCCAGTCTTCCTCCGCAGAAGGCTTTGTGAGAGCCCATGAAGGCAGTATGCATTTAGAAAACAAAAAATTTACACATACACATGAATGGAGGGAGGAAGGGTGATATCAACGTACACTATGTAAAACTTGAACTACATAGGGCAGGGATAGGAGAGGACAAGAGAGAACCATGGGGGGTGACACTGATTAAGATGCACTGTATTCAAAACCTGATGTATGGCATTGTAACTCTTTGTACAACTTAATAATTTTTTTCAGGGGCTGGGAAGGTGGCTCAGTGGTAGAGCGCTTGCCTTGCATGCATGAGGCCCTGGGTTCGATTCCTCAGCACCACATAAGCAAAAAGAAAAAAGACGGAAGTGGTGCTGTGGCTCAAGTGGTAGAGCGCTAGCCTACAGCTGAAGAGCTGAGGGACAGTGCCCAGGCCCAGAGTTCAGGCCCCACAACCGGACCCAAAAAAATAAAAAATAAATCAAAATAATTTTTTTCAAAAAAGAAAGGAAATAAAAACTGCCCCTTTTAGCAGGGGAAGGGAAATAACAAAATGCTGAAACATGGATACAGGTCGACCCATTATAACAATGAGACGTACAAGATACTATGTTGAAAATGAACTTCACAACTTGGGGGGGTGGGGAGTTGGGGAGGGAAGGTATGGTAGGGAAAAAACAAGAGTGGGTAACAATGCTCCATAAGAAATGTACTTATTACCTTACTCCTGTAACTGTAACCTCTTTGTACAGTATCTTTACAATAAAAACATATACTTAATTGTTTAAAAAAAACCTCCACTTTTAGTCAGGTGTAGTGGCACATACCTATAATCTTAGCACTCAGGAGACTAAGGCAGAAGGATCAAAAATTCAAGGCCAGCCTGACCTTGGTAACTGTTTCAAGAAAAAATTTTTAAAAGTTCCTCGTTTGTATTTTATGCCACTTGAACAGGAAGAGAAACCATCAGAGATGCCAACGCTTAAGTTTGCCCAAGGTTAGGAGCCAGCCACCCCATTCATACCAGCAAGCCCCTCAGACACACCTGTCAGACTGCGAATCCCTGCACTCACTGGACTCAACTATCACATCCCATTAGCATGTATAACATCGACTTCATGACTTATTCATTACCGATGTCCATTTAAAGTGTATCTGCAGAAATGTTCCTGTCATAAAATTTACTATCAAACCTCAGACCTGAACTTGGCCTCAAGGACATCTCAGGACAGAGGTTTTCCTCCAGGAAATCTCTCGTGGGATGAATGTCTGTCCCCAGGACTGCATCTCCTCACCCCCACCACCTGCTCCACCCAGAACCCAGTTCATTCAAGGAGACTCCAGGACACATGGCCAGGAGATATAGCCTTAGTCACTGCCCCATTACTTTAAGGATTTAACGTCTCTTTAAGGACTAAAGCAAAAATAAAGGTGTTTGAATATAATGATAAAATCCTGGCATTCCTGGTGTTTGGTATTACTATCCGTGGTTATTTTGGTTTGGTTTGGTTTTGTGTAGGTCCTGGGGCTTGAACTCAGGGCCTGGGTGCTGTCCCGAGCTTCTTTTGAGTAAGGCCAGTACTCTACCACTTGAGGAACAGCTCTACTTCCAGCTTTTTTGGTAGTTGATTGTAGATAAGAGGCTCACAGACTTTTCTGCCTAGGCTAGCTTCCAACTGCAATCCTCAGATTTCAGCCTCCTGAGTAGCCAGGATTATAGGTGCGAGCCACTGGTGCCTGGCCATTCTTTTTAATCTGAAAATAGCTGTTAATTTTACATATCAACTCAGATGGGCCAAGGACATGAGCCCAGACATTTAGTCATACATTATTCCAGATGTTTCTGTGAAGGTGTTTTTCAGATGAGATGGTAGACTCTGAGTAAGGCTACTGTCATGTACACTGTAGGTGGGTCCAGGCAGGGAAGGCCTAAATAGAACAAGGTCTGGCCGCATGGCAAGAAGAGATTCAGCCAGTAGACTTTGGTCTTGAACTTGTCACTCTTCCCTGAATCTCTAGCCTGCCAGTTTCCAACCAGCCAGCCAACTCAATCATATTTTAGACTCCTCAAGGCCAACAGAATTTCGTTATCAATTCCAAAGTGAATGAATCAAGCTAATTCTGTGAAACACACTTCTGTGAAACTCATACCCTGAGGGTACCACATTGCAAATTATCAACTGAACTTCTTCTATCAAATAGGATAGAAAAGGTAAAATATCCTCAGCCTTTCAAGGAAGCTTGTCTCCCACTCAAGCCCTCTACAGTCTGACTCAGGCCACAGCAAGGCAACCCAGGAGCGAGAGGCAACAGTACCTTTAAACTGCCTAATCATGCGCTGATGGCTTTCGATGGCTTCCTTTAAGATCATCTCTGGCTGGTCCATCTTCCACCGCCATTCAGTGCCCACAGGGTTGGTGTGATGCCTAAGAACAAAAGGCAAAGTTTTCAGGGCTCCTATAATGATGTCTCAGCTACTCACTCCCAACTACCAGGCAGTAGAATGCAGAGAGCTCCTAAGAGCTCAGCTGTTGGTAGCAGCATCTTCCAACTTACTACAGGTCAGGATACCAAGCAAGGAGGGGGTTATTGGACGCCTCTGCCCAACCCCTGACTGCTGAGTGCTTCCTGCTTTTAATGTTAACGAGGTATGCACTCAGACACAAGCAGCAGTACATTGCCACCATGCATGTCAACACTGTATCAACTTTGTGAGGAAAGCTGGAACACTCACATTGGAATCATGGTGAGAGGACCTGAGAATGAGTGATGCTCAAACTGGGCAGAATGGCTCATGCCTGTTACCCCAGCTACATTTTTAAAAATATTTTCAGCATTGGGGACCATCCTCGGGGTCTGCGCATGTCAGCTCTATGACTATAGCTTGGGTGCTCGGCGATGGCCCTGGCTGACCTCATGTAGCCCTCATGATCCTCCTGCCTAAACCACCAAGTTAGCAGCATCTGGCCCTAAAGTAACATTTCTCAGAAAGTATTATACTCATGTCAGATGTGGGGCCCACACCAGTAACCCAGAAGTTACATGGACTCACATGGAAACTGGAAAAGATTTATAACTGAACAATAATTGAAATTTATGGACTGTGACTAAAGAACTGCTTAGAGATAAGATTATAATTGACTTATTATTAATATTAAGACCAAATGTTAGTAAGCTAAAATCCCTGAAATCAGAAAGAGAGAGAGAGAGAGAGAAATATATAGTAGTACATGAGTGAACTAGAAAACAACAATACAGTGGAGAGGTCCATTAACCTAAGTTAGTACTGCAAAAATATTTTTGAAAACTTGATGACTATGACCGCCTGTCAAAACATAATGTTAGGAATTGTCAGAGGATTCAGAGCACTTCCATAAGCCTGACACCTGTACATGCCCAGGCAGGAGGTCCACACCCATGGCCAGGCCTTCCAGTCCACTCACCGCCAGCAGAAGACACACTTGTTTGCACAGGCCAGGCTAGGGGTGAGCTCCATGCAGCGGTGACTCTCAATGCCATAGAACGTGTGTTTATAACAACCACCTCTCCCTCGAAGCATCGCCTGATAGGAAATACCAAATCACAATGCAAATAAGATCATCAGGGTTCAAAATCAAAGCAGCAAAAGCGTCGACACTATAGAATCGACACCATCGCCATATGGCCAAACAGACCCCTGGTGTTTACATGGTGCACAAACTCAATATCTTAGCATTACAGAATTTCCATACTGCTTTGGGTTTTCTAAAACCAGTGGAATAAACCTATGAGTATCTCCAAAAGTGCTATGGGGAGAAACACTAATACATCCACATACAAATCCATGGAAATACATCAAATAATATTTCAAACATACACAGTGCCAGGAGTGAGATAAGATAAGCTCCTGAACAGTAAGAGCAGTACTCATATACTTTGAGGAAGAGAAGCGGGGAGGGAACGCATCCTGGAGTAAGTTCATCCTCTATCCACTCAATGAGTAGACAACTTCAGGACACACAGAACATATATACAAGACACAGATAATCCTGAAGGAATATTATTTAATGTGCAGATCAAACCATGTGGTTTGATCATACGAGTGATAAAACCACTTACATCAGTTAAGAATAGCAAGAAGGTGGGCTGGGAATATGGCTTAGTGGTAGAGAGCATGCATGAAGCCCTGGGTTCGATTCCTCAGTAGCACATAAACACAAAAAGCCAGAAGTAGCACTGTGGCTCAAGTAGTAGAGTGCTAGCCTTGAGCCAAAGAAGCTAAGGACAGTGGCCAGGCCCTGAGTTTAAGCCCCAGGACCAGCAAAAAAAAAAAAGAAGAAGAAGAAGGTGATTTGAAGAAATATCTCAGATCAAACTCAGGGCTAGAATCAAGACAATATTAACCTTTTTAAAGTATCATCAGAATGATTCATTGAAAACTCTATAAAAATGTGCTCCATTTGGGCAAAAGCAGAAGCAGGTAAGCCTATGAAGAGGCCTTGGAAGGGGTGAAGATGACTGGCTGTGAGCTCAGTTGGTGGAGGGATGAGGAAGGCACTACGGAGATGGAGACAGCAAGAATCGGGAAGGGGGAGGTTGAAGGGCACTATACAGGCAGAGGCCACGCAACTCCTCCTGAGGGAGGAGCAGGTCAGATAAAATAGTTGAGACTGTGGCCAGGTGACTGAAAGGAATGGAAGTAACAGCAGTTAGAGCAAGCAAAAAGAGTGAAAAACACAGATGAGGAAGGGAGAGGGGAACCCACCCATAGAAGACTACAACTGGCGCTATTCACTTGAAATTTTAAGAAAGAAAAACTAAATAACACCAGTAGCCATCAGAACAATAGCTCCCATGGAGAGGCACTGACTAGAACGGGCACAGGGAAATTCTCTGCGGGGAGGAAAGTAACTTAATCCTTCACTGGGTGGCACATGTGGGTTCTCTATCCATCCCAAGTGACTGAACTCATGTACAAAAAATTATCCAGAACTCTATATATTTTATTAAATGTAAATTCAATCTTTAAATAATAGACGTATTGTCTACATGTAGTAGCCATATAAAAGCTGCATATAGCCAGGTGCCAGTGGCTCACACCTATAATCCTAGCTACTCAGGAGGCTGAGATCTGAGAATCTAGGTTTAAAGCCAGCACGGACAGGAAAGTCCATGAGACTCTTACCTCCAATTAACCACTAGAAAACCAGAAGTGGAGGTGGCTCAAGTAGTAGAACAACAGCCTTGAGCAGAAAAGCTCAGAGACAGTACCCAGCCTGAGTTCAAGTCCTAGAAATGGCGCGCACACACACACACACACACAAAGCTGTATTTAATAGAAATAAAATTTGAATACAAATAGGTAAATACCTTTGTCCATCTGCACAGCTTCACCCCAGAGTGGCTCCCAATCAGCTGATAACCTGAATGGAAAAACACAAAACACAGAATTGAACCAATCCAGAGGATCCTAGCAGGACAAGATACGGAAACACGACAAAATCATTTCTTTGCTTAAATCTGGCAGTCAATAGGGTTGACAGAAAAACCAAAGGTTTGATTTACAAGGATGAGAAAACAATTTTAATGTGTTTATGTATCAGACAGCAGAGACTCAAGAAGAACCATAATCCAACCCAAAGTCACATGGGGACCTAACTTAAGCTCAGAAGGCAAACACAGCTCAGAAAAGTCTGAGTAACACAGAGAACATACCTGACCAACAACCACATGGTCCACAGTACACAGTGCACAGTCTCCTCAAGAACCCATGGATTTATGAAAACAGACCCTATACCAAACCACAGAGCAAGTACTGATACATTTCAAATTAATGACCAGGAAACTATCCTAGAAATCTTTAGGGGAAAAGAAATGAAGAATCAAACAGGCAACAGGAGACTAAAAGCAATATTGACTCAAAGGAGAAGTTGAATTCTAGGAACTGCAACCTGACATGAATTCTCCAAATCACCTGATCACAACAGATCCCCTGAAGATTCTGAGCTACATACATGAACAAAACAGCAAAGCCTCATACTTTCTTGTTAAACAGCTGGAAGAACGAACAAATAGAACACTGTGATTCCAGAAAACATAAGGCCTCAGATAACAGCCGCAGTGCTGAGCACATGTGCATTCAAGGTGTGATTATGGAGCACTATCCATGTACCACAAGCCTCCATGGAAACACTTTTATCCTTTCCCAAGCTCATGAAAACATCTTAAATACAAATCAACAAATCAGCTGGGCACCAGTGGTTCACATTTGAAACCCTAGCTACTCAGGAAGCTGAGATTTAAGGATCACAGTTTGAAGACAGCCTGGATAGAAAGGTCAGTGAGACTCTTACCTCCACTAAACTACCAAATAAGCTGCAAGCAGAGCTGTGGCTCAAGTGGGAAAGCACTAGTCTTAAACAAAATCAGTGTCCAGGCTCAAAGGTCAAGCATCAGGAGTAGCATGTGCATGCATGCGCGCTCACACACACACACACACACACACACACACATCAACAAATCACTTGAAGACAGAACTGAGTCCACCTGAGTAAACACCCTCTGATACAACCCTTTGAAACAACCTCCAGAGAAACCTCTAGGTCTCCTCTTGGTTTCTTCACTATACTGTTGAACTGCCAACACAAAATATGGCACATGTGTTCCTTCTCTGTCCCTCATGATATGCATGAGGCACATTCTGCTATGTTCCTTCTCTCAATCTCTCTCAGCTCTAAAAATTTTGTACTGAGCTATAGAAATCAATGCACAGCACAAACAGAGATCAGAGCTCTGAGCTGACCAAATGTCACGGAAACCCAACAGTAACCAATGGTGAAAATCCTGGCATTGAATTTCAGCCAGGACAGAACAGGTTTTACTCTTCCACTAAACACCAAAAAATGTGTGTGTGTGTGTGTGTGTGTGTGTGTGTGTGTGTGTGTGTGTTTGTATTTTCAGGAGCCAAGACATCAGCAACAGAGGACAGTCCCCAGAGATCATAGGCAGGGCAGCAGGAAGGGGCAGCCCAAGCAAAGCCAATGGACTTGCAGAGCTGAGAAAAAAGAGCTGAGAGCTGGGAGAGACAAAGGTGGCTACAGAGAGCATAGCCACACAGAGAGACTCAAAAGCCTGCAGAGGATGAGTACCAGTTATAGCACGGGTGAGGGAACAGCTACCGAGGATGGGAAAGACCCGTGGTGTGTCCCGCTCTCACAGAATGGGGAATTGTACCTATTTACCAATTGAAACCTCAAGTCACACAGGCTTTGGGTAGAATGCACAGGACCCAATAGTGACCTGAAACTGATCTCACCTAACAGGTCATAAAAATGCATCTCAAAGCTCCGACTATGTCCAATTAACCTACATTTGTCCCAGAAAAATAAAGCTCAATGTGTATAACAGCATTTATATGAGGCTATCTAGCAACTAGTAAGGTAAAATTAGGTCTGGCATCCAATTATGAGTATGTAGGAAAACATGAATATGGAAAATAATCCACCAGCAAAGCTGACCCAGAAATGAAAAGACATGCACACATGAGGGCATAACATGGAAGGCTATCTCATGGCTGAAGCAGCCAAGGGACAGAAGACTTATAAACCCAACCTGAGCTTCAAGAGAGGAAAACCACAGTATGAAAGAATAGAAAACACACAGGAAAAGATTAACAGGATAAATGAAGACACATAAGAAAAAACTAGCCAGGCGCCGGTGGCTCATGTCTGTAATCCAAACTACACAGGAAGCTGAGATGTGAGGATTACGGTTCAAACTAACCACCAGAAAACCAGAAGTGGCGCTGTGGCTCAAGTGGTAGAATGGTCTCCTTGAGCTGAAGAGCTCGGGGCAGCACCCAGACCCAGAGTTCAAGCCCTCCAACCAATCAAAACAAAAAGAAAAAGAAAAAAGGAAAAAAACGATCAAGCCTGAAGACAGAAATGATCTAAAATGAAAAGACAAAGAAGAAAAAAAGAATTAAAAAAAAAATCAGTAAGCTGTGGGTTGAACTCAGCCCATTACACATATTGCTGCACTTCCCAAGGGAGGGGCAGGGGAGGAAAAACTTTAGAAGAAGTCAGGTGCTGGTGGCTTATGCCTGTAATCCTACTAAAGAGGCTGAGATCTGAGGATCATAGTTCAAAGCCAGCCCTGGCAGGAAAGTCCATGAGACTCTTATCTCCAATTAACCACCAACAAGCTGGAAATGGAGCTGTGGATCATGTGGTAAAGTGCTAACCTTGAGCAACAAAGCTCAAATATGGTACCCAGGCCCTGAGTTCCAGTGCTAACATAAAAAAAAATTACTGGTTAAGGATACAGATGGACCTGTTGCAACAATGAGAAGTACAAGTTGTCATGTC
>NW_012267380.1:2613569-2626107 GCF_000151885.1 Dipodomys ordii
AAAGTTAGCAAGACCCTATCTAAAATACTAAAACAAGCCAGGCATGGTAGCACAAGCTATACATGGTGGTGCAGGCCTGTAATCCCAGTTACCCAGGAGATAAGGCAGAAAGATCAGTCAGTCTGAGGCCAGCATGAGCAAAAGGACAAGACCCTTCCTGGAAAACATACTAAAAGCAAAAGAACCAGGTATAGCTTAAGTAGGACACTGACCTAGCAAGTATAAAGCTCTGAGTTCAGTTCCCGGGCTACCCAAAACAAAAAGACAAATAATACATAAATATTAATCCGTATAGACAATAAGGGTTGACAGTTCATGCTCTTGTGCACTATGAAAACTGCCAAACAAGGCTCTTCACAAAACATGCATGGAGGAACAGGAAGAAGTAGGCCAGTAATCATCTCATTCCTAATTTACTACACAATATTACTGTGAACTCATTGAACTACAGGCTCCATAAGAAGATCTGACCCCAAAAATCCAGACATGGCATTGCACACAAAACAATTCTAATTAGCTTAGTCAGTCTTGCATCGCATACGCATTCCTACACTGACTGGTAAAAAAGCCAGTGATAGTTAGCTCCTCCATCTGCAACCCTCGCCTCCAGGACAGTGGCATCCCAGTAGACCATGCATTGAGGCCAGGTGGTCCAGGTGGCCAGGACGTAAGAAATGCAGAGAAATAACACAGGATCCTGGACAGCTACACATGCCATTGCTAGGCAGCTGCCATGCTAACCAGAGAAATTCCCCTCTGGCCCCTCAGCAACCCTGCTGTGTGCTGAGTGCATAACACAGTATTTCACCTTGTTTTGTAAGGGCATCTCGGAGAGCAGGTGTTATCATGGCTCTTCCATCTCCATCTTCACTCTTCCCTGTTCTCAACAGACTCATCTTCTCTTCCTGCTGGTCCTTTTCTCTCTGCATAAGATACAAAGTAAATGCAGAATTGGAGATGGACAAGGAAAGTAACAGTATAGGAACTAAGAACTCCTAACACTAATAAGAAGAGTTATTGCAAGCCAGGGCACAAACTCTGACCCCAGAAAGGTTACTTTCCATTGATACTGTGATCTAAGGCATACCACGAGTGTTACTTAAAAACTAAAAGCAGGCACTGGTGGATCACACCTGTAACCTAGTAGCTACTCAGGAGGCTGAGATCTGAGGATTATACTTTAAAGCCAGCCTGGGAAGGAAAGTTTGTGACACTCATCTCCAATTAACTACTAAAAAGCCAGAAGTGGAGCTGTGGCTCAAGTGATACAGTGCTAGCCTGGAGCAAAAAAGCTCAGGGACAGCACCCATGACCTGAGTTCAAACCCAGAACTGGCACCAAGAAAAATGAACAAAAAGCAAAGAACTGCATACAGAAACACACAAACTTAAATCAACAATTCACTTGTCTGGAGCTCAAACATCTTTAACAATCTAAGCACAGACAGCTATCTAGGAAATTACTATTTTCTATCGATTTCAATTTCCTCACTTAAAAAAAATAAAACCATTTCTTCATATACAATGCTGGCTAAGATTCTACTTACCTAAAACCCCTCTGTAATTTAATCATATCCACAGAGTCCATTTCCTTTTGTTGGAGAACAAGCCAACTGTGATACACTCACTCGGCATATTTCCACCATGACTTGGTGCTTTTTGCAACGTAAGCAAATTGTACAAAAAATCTGGGTAACCAGGCGGGGCAGCCTCAACTCGCTAACTGCAGGAAGGGGCGTGGGCAGTCTGCCCGCCCCGAGTACCCGCGTAGCAGCGAGCAGAGGTGGGAGGGCGGCGTGGAGGCCTTCTGCCTTGCGGCGCTCCATCAGGATGCGGCAGAACCTCCTAATCTTACGATTCCACTGCAGCTTAAATCGGAAGTGCGCGAGCACGCGGGGCTTCTGCAACGGAAAGTGGCGCCGCGGGGTGTGTGTGCCAAGCAGGCGGCAGGGCGCAGTCAGCCCGGTTTGGTAATGCAGACGGGAAACACACCCACAAGGGACCCGCGACTGCCCGGCGGTCGGCAAGGCTCTCCAGCTCCGCAGCCCCTCGGGGAGCCCTGCGTGAGGCCTGCACGGGTCTCGGCTGGAACCCCAGTCTCTAGCCCCCTACCCGACCGAAGACCCTGCCAGGCGCCCACCGCACCCCGTGCACCCCGACGCCCGGGCTGAGATCATCTCGCGTGTGCGCACACTTCCCATGCCGCCCTGCGGGCCGGTGCGGGACGCCCCATTCCACACACACACTGCGCTTTCAGGACGGCGCGCGGCCTGGGGAGGAGGCAGAGAAACCCGCCCCGCACGCGCCACACGGATGGCAGCAGCACGTACCACGAAAATACCATACGGATGGCTTTTTTAAGTTCATAACAACTTTATAGAGCAGAGAGCCCGATCTCCCGCCTGACAAACGAGAGAACTAAAGCATAGAGGGGTAAAGTGACTCCCACAGACAGACATACAGCTGAGACGGATGGGCCTGTAAAAGTGAACGGATAAACTGGGCGCCGGTGGCTCGCGCCTGTCATCCTAATACTACTACCCGCCTCGTGGAACTGTCTGCAGATACTTCCTAACCTCAGGGAGCTGATGAGGAGAGCTCACAGCTGCTTATTTTCACATTACTAAAGTTGGAAAAATACCTAACTTTTCCCTTTTCTTTCTGATTTGGTGATTTTCATGAGAGACTGTTATAAGAACACTGAAATATAATAAAGTGGTTGTTTTAAATTCTCAAACTCCATAAAGTCCAGAATCATTTCATTTCAAAATATAATTTGCATCAATGTTCAAATTTTTCGTTAGTGTTTTCTCCAGTGCCCTCTATTGGCCATGAGATGAAAAAACAAAGGAAAACCTCACAAACCACCCCAAATTTCCTGCCTGCCAGTAAAAACTCAAATAGAGCTTCCTGCTGGAAGTCTCAGAAATGTATCTAACTTAGCTACTTTGTGCACCACATTGACAGTTTTACCAGTGAAAATTATTCACACTGTCAATTAAGAACCATAGAACCATATTCCCTTTGGCCCAGGTTTATCAATTCAGTAAAAGTATAACCTAAGAAAACATTGTTTTTACAAAGTAAAAAAGGTCTTGGACCAGGGCTAGTTTTAACAGCAGAAAACCTGCCAACAGACTATGCAAACAACTCTGTGAGCTCTCCTTATCAGCTCCCTGAGGTTAGGAAGTATTTGCAGACAGTTCTATGAGGCAGGCGAATGTTCAAGGTCATTCCTCAGACATGAGGGGTTACATAAGTGTCCTGAGGAAAATAGAAGCTTCACCTCTACCTAATTGTGAGTGCTGAAGAATGACAGTGCAACACAAACTAAAGGTTATCCAACAGCAGGAGCCAATTTCAATATTCCCCAAAATGCGGGTACCTTTTCCTTCTTCATGTGATCCATAATTTTGCCAAGATCTTCAACATCAACCACAGAATTCAGGCTCTGGTGGCCATTGCTGCCATCCTCCTCCTCACTGCTGCTCTCGCAGGGCTCCTCCTCCTGGAAGGTAAATGCTTCACAGTAAGAAAGCACCTCCCACACGGAGCGTTCACCATGATTAAATTCCTACTTTAAAAAGCACACCACCTTAGGTCCTGAACCAGACTGTTAAGAAGACCGCACAAAGTGACAACAGCTAACGCCACTGACTTCCACACAGAAATGGCAAAGGAGATGAGACAGTAGGGCAAGTAGGGCTCAGTGAGGGAGCATGTGCCTGGCAAGTGCAAGACACAACTCCACCCCTAGAAATGCAGGACTGACTGCATCACTAGATTTCAAGTGAAAAATGTATTACATACTGGCCAAGCGGCCCAGTGCCCAATTCTCCACAATCTCTTCCTTAGCCTCCCACTTAGGATGTCACTACGCTCAGCACCAGGAGATGAGGGAAGGAGTTAAAAAAAAGTGAGTGGCAAGGACACCCAACCCTCATCCTTCCTCCAGAGACTCTACAGCAAAAGAAAGGAGTTAAGGAGTGAAGAGGAGTTAAAACATCAGATCCATGCTCAGTAACCCAGGACAACTTACAGAAGAGAAACCAGAGATTGCCCACCTTCCTGCTCTGCTCTGCTGTGCTGGACTGGGCCGGCCCCCATCCTTTCCCAGAGGACTGCATACCTAGCCCAAGCCTGACCTACAGAAGCTGGACTGACTCTGGTCTTTCCTTCATCAGGTCACAGGTACAAGGTTCTCTCATGACCCTTCAGACAACCATAGACCACACACACAACCACACAGCGTCTCTACCTGAGGCGGGGTCACCAAGTGATGCTGCGGCCATCTCAGTGTGTGCAAATACACACTCAAAGTGTGTGATATCTACACTAGGATGCCATCACTCACAAGCCCACATCTCAGAACCTCTCCTGTTGTAGGCAGCCCACAGCTGAAAACATCTCCAGAGACAGGAGTTCTTCAACTCAGTCCTACCCCAACAGATAATGTCCTCCTGCAACTCATCCCATCATGTCAAACCCCAGGTCACCTGAAACAGCCAACAATCAATCAAGATGTCAGTTCTTCTAGTTCAATGGTTCCCAACCACAGTGTTTAAACACACAGGTCTATTAGGCTTTCCCAACATATAAAAAACAGTGATAAAACCAGTACTGCCCACGTGCCCTATGCCCTTACACCCTCCTTTCCTGTTAACAAGCATCCTAGACCTAGACAAGACACCAGGTGTGACACTGCCCAAGCTCCTGCCTGACTATACTAGCACTTGGCCCTTACAGAAAGGTGAGAATCTCTTGACTTGCCTCTGCTCCACAGTGCAGCCATTCTGAACACAAAAGCAGCTAGCTATACCCTTACAGAAATAAACAAGCAGGGTTGTGTTCCCTAAACATTTATTTAAAATAGGCAGATGGGGGGAGAATGATGGAAGACGATGTGACACCTTTGGACAACTACTTAAAGATCATATAAAAAACAAATAAGGCCACAGGCACCAGTGGCTCACAACTGTAATCCTAGATACTCAAGAGGCCCAGATCTGAGGGTCACAGTTCAAAGACAACCTGCCTAGAAAAAGCCAAGAGATTCTTAGCTTCAATTAACAAGCAAAGAACTCGAAGTGGAGCTCCGGCTCAAGTGATAGAGTGCCATCCTTGAGTGAAAAAGCCAAATGAGAATTCAAATTCCTGAGTTCAAGCCCCAGTGCTGGCCCCAATAAAGAAATACATAAAGCGGGGGAGGAGCAAGGGGACAGGGGTAGACAATGAAGTGGGGAAAGGGAGAAGAATGCAGTCAAGAATTCACTGTATACCACAAAATTGAGTAAAGGAAAGGGTATGTCAAAGGGGGGGGTGAGAATGTTGAAGGGGTGACACTGATCAAAATGCCTTATAGTCATAATCTGCTTTGTTTAATGGCACCTCCTGTGTACAACTACTTAAAGGTAGTAAAAAATAAAAAAGAATAAATAAATAAGTAAACTTTAAATTAGACAGCTGTCTGGATTTGGCAGTGAGTCAGTTTCTGAGCTGACCTTGGACCCTCCTCTGCAGTCATTCCTCAGGCCTTCAGTTTGGGGCACACAGTCCCACATGGAGCATTTGTGGCCTTCACATAAATCTAAACAGCACTGCTTCTACCATGGCTCAATGACCCCAGGAAGGTTGAAAACTCCCTGCAATCATCAGGCAATACAAGTCATGGGATCCATCAGGACTAGAAGGAACGGAACACATTCCCCTCTCCTCAGGACTCATGGCTACACATACCAGGAAGTAGGAGCACACAAGGAGCCACCAGCATGATCACATCCTGGGCAGCAGGAAGGCCACAGAGCCATGTGCTCAGAACAAACAAAACTAACCCTGCAGGCCAGGTAGGCTCTAATGTGCTAATAGCAGGTACAGAAGTGCAGAGGAAATTTACAAACAAGAATTCAAGATGGGGGAGTGGGAAGGTGGCTCAGTGGTGGAGTGCTTGCCTTGCATGCATGAGGCCCTAGGTTCAATTGCTCAGCACCACATAAGCAGAAAAAGCTGGAAGTAGTGCTGTGGCTCAAGTGATAGAGTGCTAGCCTTGAGCTGAAGAGCTGAGGGACAGTGCTCAGGCCCAGAGTTCAGGCACCATTACCAACAAAAGAAAAAAAAAAGAATTCAAGATGGAAAGCTGCTAGAAGAGGACACAGGCAGTTGCTTAGGCAAGAGGCAGACTGCAAGCAGCAGCTATCAGTAACTCAGAAGTAAGTAGAGCCAGGTGCTGGTGGCTCATACCTATAATCCTAGTTATTCAGGAGGCTGAGCTCTCAGGATCATGGTTCAAAACCAGCCCAGGCAGTAAAGGCCCTGAGACTCTTATCTCTAATAAACCACCAGAAAACCAGAAGCAGCACTGTAGCTCAAGAGATAGAGTGCTTGCCTTGAGCTGAAGAGCTGAGGGACAGCGCCCAGACCCAGAGTTCAAGCCCACAACCGACCCGCCCCCAAAAAGGGGGGGGGGGCGCGGAGAACACTGCAATAAACCTGCCTTATATGTGGACTTAGGACACACAATTTTGACCAAATACTGCCAAATATAATAAAAATTAATCTTAAAGAAGAAATTTCAAAACAAGATTAAGTTCCCAGGTGCACATTCTGCCACTCATTTGGCTGTAAAAGCTTACATTATTATCGGTTGTGTTTATATCACTGGGGGTCTGCTGGGGTCTCCCTGAGCCAAAGGCAGGAAACAGCAACATACTTGACAGAACAGTTCCAGCAGAAATTTGATGAAAGGCAGTGTTTCGGTGCAGCTCCCATAACCACAAGCTTATGGGTACCAAGGGCCAATGTACAGCTCACTACCTCAGAGACTGGTTCTACTGGCAACAGAGAAGACATTCTAACAGGAGTAAGAGCACACAACTCACTGCAATGCTCTGGGAATGACAGGATGCTGGCCTGAGCCAAAGAACAAAGGGAACATGGAAGGCAAGGTGTTCAAACCCTCTTTGGTTAGCATGGAGATCAGTGTGGCAGCAGTGCCCCAACTACAATGCAGAGACATGTTCAGGATGGAGGGAGGGAAAAGATAATTGAGATGACTTACAGCCCTCAGCTTGAGGAAGGAAGAGGGAAAGAAGGACAGAAGGGTAAGTTTCTCAGTAACGCAGTAAAGTCATATCTCTTTAAATCCTGAAGGCACCTGTGAGAACTGAACACACGGGGGACAAACCTCAGTGTCTCTGTGATGCAGTCCCTCATGAAGGTGAGACTCCAGCTCCGTTTGCTCGGGGCCTTGCTGCTTGGACTTGCACTTGCCTCTCTTGCAGTTCCCACTGCAGGGCTTTTTCTCTCCTTTACGAAGAGCCTGCAGCCGGGAGGTGAACTTGGCCTTCCAAGCTCTGAAGTCAGCTTCGATGCTACCGTGTTTGCTCTTCACCACATCACAGTCGCCCTCTCCCCGAGCCAGCACACGCTGCGCACCCAGCATCCAGAGCCACTTGTCAACACTTCTGCCAACCTGCAAGACAGTGAGAGAGCTCAGCCCAGCTACTCAGGACCTAGAGATGGCTAGGAGCATAGTTTGAAGCCAGACATGGCAAAAAGTAAGACTCCACCTCAACTGAGCTACGCGTGGTGGCGTACAATTGTCACCTCAGTTAAAAAAGAAGGGGAGGTAGAAAGATCATGGTCTGAGGCCAGCCCTGGGCAAGACACAGATTCTATCTGAAACATAACCAAAAGCAAAAAGGGCTGAAGAGGCTGGGTACCTGTGGCTCACATCTGCAACTCTAGCTATTCAGTAGGCTGAGACCTGAGGATCAAAGTTCAAAGCCAGCCCAGGCAGGAAAGATGGTGAACCTCTTATCTCCAATTAATCACTGAAAAGCCAGAAGCAGCACTTTGGTTCAAGTGGTAGAGAACTAGACTTGAGTAAATAAAACTCAGAGATTGTCCAGGCCCTCAGTTCAAGACCCGGGACAAGGACACCTAAAACAAAAGGGCTACAGGAGCCCATTGCTATAGGAACCTGACTCAGGGCAAGTGCTGAGAGAGAGGGAAGGACTTCACCAAAAGGGAGTAGAGCCTGGCCTTCACAGGGCTGCATGTTAGAAATTCTTCCTTTACAGGGTCTTGCTATGCAGCCCAGCCAGGCCTAGAACTTACAGCTGAGTAATGGGATTGTAGGCATGTGTCCTTTGCCCAGCTAATTTTATTTTATAAAATAAGGGAAAGGATACAAAAAGCCGGGCGCCAGTGGCCCATGCCTGTAATCCTAGCTACTCAGGAGGCTGAGATCTGAGGATCACGGTTCAAAGCCAGCCCAGGCAGGAAAGTCCATGAGTCCAATAAACCACTAAAAAACTCGAAGTGGTGCTGTGGCTCAAGTGGTAGAGGGCTTGCCTTGAGCTGAAAAGCTCAGGGACAGCGCCCAGGCCCAGAGTTCAAGCCCCACAACTGACAAAAAAAAAGGGATAAAAAAAAAAAAAAAAAAAGAACCAAAGGATTCAAGAAAGCAAAGAAAAATCTTATTTATGTTACTGGGCACAGTGAAATAGAACTGTAATCCTAGCTACTTGAGAGGCAGAGATTAAAGGACTGCAGCTGGAGACCAGCCCAGGCTAAACAAAAAAATCTGTGAGACTCCATCTCAATCATTACTAAGAGTAGCAAAAAGTGATTGTCATCCCAGCAAGACCCTGAATTCAAATTCTAGGACCATCCAAAAAGAAATTAACCTTTTATTACATAATAAATGTTTTATTATATAAAAGTTGTCTCCACAGCTGGAATATTAGCTACCTGGTCATATGCACTATTATCCTCTATTTCTCTTTAATTAAGTGATTTCAAGAAACTAGTTTACCAATTTAGGAGTTTCCTTGGGCAGTGAAAGGTATTCAAAACCAGAGCCATTTGAGAAAAACCAAATGCCCAATGACCTTCTATCTACAGAGTCCTCCCAGGAGACAGGAGGCGGGACTTGACTGTTGCAAGTCCACCACTAGGACAGCAGATAGTACAACACAATAAACAGAGGCACCAGGAACAAAGGCGTATGCGCATCCACTGGGCATCCAACATGAAAGCATGACCACAATCAGCATTCAGAAAGAAAATCTGAAGGGCTGGGAGAGTGTTCAGAGGCAAGCAAGTACCTGGCCCACACAAGGCCCTGAAGAATAAATGAAGGGCTGGGAGGGCGCTCAGAGTCGAGCAGGTACCTGGCCCACTCAAGGCCCTGGTTCCATCCTCAGCAAAGAAAAGAAAAGGAGTAACACAAGAAGCTTATTAAATAGCAAAGTTTATAAATTATCTCACATACATATATGGAAGTGAGATCGTTTTTGGGGTTTTGCTTGGTTGTTTTTTTCCTGTGCCAGTCCTGAGGCTTGGACTCAGGGCCTGGATGCTGTCCCTGAGCTTTGGTGCTCCAGGCTTGTTTATTAAAGGAGAATTCACCTGTAATTTTGCATACCTTGTTGAAGTGGCTCAGATAGGCAGAGTTTCCCAAGCCAAACACAGCATATCTCATCCCCTCCAGGTAAGTTTTGCCATATCGAAAATCATGGGCTGCTTCCTGGAGCCATTTGCAGAACCACTGTGCGCTCTCGGTGGGCTGGCCATCCGTGTACGTGGCGAGTAGAAAGACACACACACCCTTACTGGTGGCCTAGGTAACACAGAGGATGCTGAATGACACGTGACCCCACAGCACCCACACACAAGTATTAGGACAGAAAAGCCCTACCTGAACACTGGCATATGATCTTCCTAAGTCAAAGGGCACTTTCCTCAGTATCACGTGCTTTCTTGAGTGAGAATAAAACTAGCCCTCACTACTGCCAGCCTGTCCCCGGTAACCATGCCAGCCACTCCAACCTGTTTTTCAAACTATAAATCTGAATGGGCACCAGTGGTTCATGCCTGTAAGCCTATCTACCCAGGAGGCTGAGATCTGAGGATCACAGTTCAAAGCCAGCCTAGGCAGTAAAGTCCCTGAGATTCTTATCTCCAGTTAACCACCAAAAACCAGATGTGGCATTGTGGCTCAATGTGGTAGAATGCTAGTCTTGAGCGGAAAAGCTCAGGGATAGCACCCAAGCCCTGAGTTCAAGCCTCAAAACTCACCAAAACAAAAACAAAAAACAAACAAACAACAACAAAAAATAACTTTATAAATCCCTATCACTTCTAGTTTCCTATAAAAGTTATCTGAGGGCTGGGGCAGGGCTCAGAGGTAGAGCAGTTGTCCAGCATGCAGAAGGCCCCAGGTTCTATCATGAGAACCACAAGGGGGAAAATAAAATACTGGAAAAAGTAAAGCAATAACTTTCAACTGTAAGGGCCTGAGGGCACAGCTCAGTGGTAAAGCCAGGGACAAGCGTTACCCAGACCCTGGGTTGATTCCCAACACTTAGCATGGTCCTCTCTCGGGAAGCAGGACTGTGAGAGTTCTGCTAGCCTGGTACGGAATGGATCCCCAGCTCCAGGTCAGGAGGTAAAGCACACTGGTAGCACACTATAGTCTTGCCTGCAACATTTGCTAATGACTCATGACAATTCAGTCGTCTGTACTTCAGTTTGTTTCTTTGAGAAAGAAATGGGCAGTGACAGCTAGGCATTTAGCCACTAAGGGGCCAAATCTGTCTGCCACTACACTTTTTATTTTTGTCTTTGAGACAGGATCTTGCTATGGCTGCAAGACTGGCCTTGAACATTTGGGCAATCCTCTGGGTCTGTCTCTAAGTAGCTGGAACTAGTGTCAGTACTCCCAGCTTTACTGCTTGTTTTTTTGTTGGTTTTTTGTCAGTTGTGGGGCTTGAACTCTGGGCCTGGGCGCTATCCCTCAGCTCTTCAGCTCAAGGCGAGCACTCTACCACTTGAGTACCACTTCTGGTTTTCTGAGTGGTTATTGAAGATAAAGAATCTCCTGGCCTTTCCTACCTGGGCTGGCTTTGAACCACAATCCTCAGATCTCAGCCTCCTGAGTAGCTAGGATTACAGGTGTGAGCCACTGGTGCCCAGATGCTGCTTGTTTTTCTTTTCTTTTTTTTTTCTTTTTGCCAGTTGTGGGGGCTGAACTCTGGGCCTGGGCACTGTCCCTCAGCTCTTCAGCTCATAGCTAGTGTCTGAGCCTGGGCGCTGACCCTCAGCTCTTCAGCTCAAGGCTAGTGCCCTACCACTTGAGCCATAGCACTACTCCTGGCTTTTTTTCTGCTTATATGGTGCTGAGGAATCAAACCCAGGGCCTCATGTATGCAAGGCAAGCAATCTACCACTAAGCCAACTTCCCAGCCCTGTGCTGCTTGGTTTTTAAATAAAGTTTTAATGGGATATAGCACACTCATTTGTTTACAACATTGTCTATGCTGTTTTATGCCACAGTGATAGACCAAGGTCCAGAAAACTAAAGGTATATATTACCTCGCCCTTTGCTTCTTCAAACGTAAGTGCATGGGCTGGGAAGTTGGCTCAGTGGTAGAGCACTTGCCTTGCATGCATGAGGCTCTGGGTTCGATTCCTCAGCACCACATAAGCAGAAAAAGGTGGAAGTGGCACTATGGCTCAAGTGGTAGAGAACTAGCCTTGAGCTGAAGAGCGGAGGGACAGCACCCAGGCCCAGAGTTCAGGCCCCACAACCAAAAAAAAAAAACAAAACCTAAAGACATTAGAACTAAATGGAGCCCTTATTGGAAGAAGCGCAGTCCCTGGGTTTGGCTCCCCAAAACTGGAACGATCTCAGACTCTCCACTTCCCACATAGTCACAACAGATCATGACACTGCAGGTTTGGAACCACGGCTACAAAGCAAACCTTCCTGAGTGGTCATGACTAGAGGGGAGAGAAGGATCCCAGTGGAGATGGACGATACTCAGAGATTCTAAATAGCACTACACAACAGGGCCACGTACTGACAGAGTTCTGTAACTCTGAACCCATGTTCTCTGCTCCACCACGGGGCTAGCAGACCATGCTCCCACAAACACCCACTACCATGCTAACAGCTCTACCCTCATCACAAGGAGATGGGAACTGCAGACCCCGAAGCTTTCTACCCGGCCTCCATCCAGGGAGTAACAGCAAAGGAGGCTACTCTCATTTACTTCCAGTAAGCCACAAGATTGTTGTCTTCCCCAGAATCAAGAGGTCAGTTAAACTGAGGTGATCATTTGGTTTGTTTCTCTGAAACAGGGTCTCGATGAATAGTCCAGGGTGGCCTCAAACTCGAGATCCTCCTGAGTACTGGGATGAACGCCTGGGCCACTGCCACCCCTGCTCTAAGTTTTGCAAGTTTGCTTTGTTTTTGCCAGCCCTGGGAGTTGAACTCAGGGCCTAGGCACTGTCCCTAAGCTTCTTTTATTCAAGGCTTGTGCAGTACCACTTGAGCCACAGAGCCATTTCTGGCTTTTTTTTTGTTTATATGCTATTGAAGAATAAATGCAGGGCTTTAGGCATGCTAGGCAATCACTCTACCACTAAGTCACCTTCCCAGCCCCTGCTATAAGTTTTGACTGAAGAAGAGTCACGGGGCTGGGAAGGTGGCTCAGTGGTAGAGCGCTTGCCTTGCATGCCTGAGGCCCTGGGTT
>NW_012267380.1:2628942-2637257 GCF_000151885.1 Dipodomys ordii
CCAAAAAAAAAAAAAAAAATAGCCATCAGAGAAACGCTTCGACAGCCCTTTTCCTAATGAACCTTCTGTGTACCAGTATTTGTTAGTATCTGAAAGTATTAGTTTGATCTTTCAATAAATGTAAGAACAGCATCTAAGAGGCACTCAGTGTTAAAAGCACTTGCCTTGCACACATAGGGCCCTGCATTAAATCCCCAGAATGACAAATAAAAACTTTTATAAAATTCATGGGGAATGTGATATGTCTGTGTTTGGGCTTCTCAGGCACCTTTCTATCATTCCTCAGGTTTCTACCCATCACGTGCTTAAGATGGAACTGAGAGGCCTTCAGCTCTGATAGTGATGCCTGCACCAAAGTGCTGATGAGGAGCACTATTCTACACAATGTCCACAAGAGGGCAGGAGAGCCCTCCACACAACAGCACTACATGTTTTAGAACTCGAATTTGTGTTAGCCTTGCTTGGGACTCTTCCTGGAAAGCACTAAATAGCATGTCCTTCCTAACAAAGGGGCAGTGACATCTAGATACAATTACAGAGAGGAGGCGCTTTCAGCAACACACCCCAAGTGCACACCATCTACCTTCAACACTAATGACACAATCACACACTTCCTTGTCTGTCAACCCCCACCACTGCTGCCCTCTGCTGTCCTTGGAGCCTGGTCCCACAGCCATGCTAATACAGAGCTCCTGGGACCTGCTGCTGACAAGACTCTGCTGACAACAACTGCTGATGACAAGAACAGCCAGCCATACTTCCAATCAACCCACCTACCATACCAGAAAAGAATGTATGAGGGGGAAAAATCAGATAGCAGGAACGAAGAAGTCAAAGGCTAAGTCCATTCACTGCTAAATGACTCCTTTCAGGAATTTCCTTAAAATGTCAAAAGCCAACGCTTGAGCATCATTTAGGTTCTCACCTTTGCTGTGCCAGTCTGAGAGCCATAGAAAATCTTCACTCCAGACACAAAGACCTGCTTCTTTTGAAGAGAGATCGAACCTTTCATCATCAAATCCTGAGTTCCTTTTGGAATACATTTCTCCTGTGAGTTCTTGGCCTTGAAGAGAAACAATTGCAAAGAATCCATCAAGTCTTTTCCTAACTCCAGTAGGATGAACAGCAGCAAACTCTGTCCTAGCTTATCATTCTCTTAATCTTGCTTATTAGACACTTCAAAAGCTAACCCTGCTGTCTAATTCTATCATTTAAAGGCAGGATCCCCATTTTTAAAGACTACATGATCTATCACCACTCCCTCCAAGGTCAAAATGTACAGTCTTCCTCTGGTATCCAAGGAGATACTGGTTTAAGGACTCATACATGAACCACAAAGCATACCCCACACACACTATACAGCACACATCCACCACACCACACATGCCATCACCCTTGACAATACCAAAGCTGCAAGGATAATCATATCCTTTTTTTTTTTTTAATCACAGGTTCTTATGTTGTCCAAGCTGGTATGTCCTACCACACTCAGCTCCATGAGGGTTTTGCAGAGAACTTCTTCCCATATACTTTAAATCACCTGCAGATGACTTACTAAATACTAATGCAATGCAAATGCTATGTAGTTTCTCTACTGCTGTTTTTATGGAACAATGACACAAAAAAGTCTGCACATGTCCAGTAGAGCAATTTGGTCAACTCCCAACCCAAAGAACATGATTTTCAATCTGCAGTTGTCCCAGGGCATGAAGTATTAAGTGTAGATATTTTCATAAGTGATGTGTTTTAGCAAAGTAACAATAGGAGTTTATTCTCTGCTCCTTTAATTAGTGGAAAGAGGGCTGGTAAGGTGGCTCAGTGGTAGAGTGCTTGCCTTGCATGCATGAGGCCCCGGGTTCGATTCCTCAGTACCACAGAAGCAGAAAAAGCCATATGTGGCGCTGTGGCTCAAGTGGTAGAGTGCTAGCCTTGAGCTGAAGAGCTGAGGGACAGAGCCCAGGCCCAGAGTTTAAGCCCCACAACTGACAAAAAAATAATTGTGGAAAGAGAAGATGATTGCCTATTTTAGAAGCAAATGAGTTTGCTTTTCTCATAAAAGCCAAGTTTGGCATTGGGAAAGGTGGGTGAGAATGTTGAAAAGAGTAAACTTGATCAAAATGTACTGAATTCATTAACTCTCTTGTTAATGGCAACTACTTTGTACAACTACTTAAAAGATAATTTTTAAGCCCGTTTTTTCAGTACAAAAATCTTCCTGACATAGCTTATAAAAACGTAAGAGGGCTGCAGGCTTGGCTCAAGAGACATACTACTTGCCTAGCAAGAGACCCAGAGTCCAAATCCCAGTAAGGCCAAATAATAAAGAAACAAATAAATAAAGGCATCTTTCAATCTAGAGACCAACCATAACATGATTTAAGGTTCCTTTTAGGTTTCTGTATTTTTCTGAGAACCCTGAAAAATCTTCACTCTAAACTTCATTAAAATCTGATACCTAAATTCTCTACTTAAAAAGAAAAGTACACAATATACCTGCTTCTTGAGGATAATCTGGACACAAATCCAAAGGCTAATGCCCAAAGCAAAGCCCAAGTAAATGTAAAAGCGGTTTATCCACAATGATAGCAAAGGTGAAGTGAGGTCCCACACATCCACAGATGAATCTAAAATGATACACATGTGAAACTTCAATTAAGGCTACACACACAAAGATGTCCACTCTTCCTTTTATTTAGAAATCATTTTCCACAATCCATCTGGAAACTTTTTTTAAGTGAACTTGAAAGTAGAAGGAAAGTAAAAGAAAAGTTTCACCAAGTTAAGATGGGCCCCAAAGGAGTCCATAAAACTATATATATATATATATATATATATATATATGTAAAAATGATGTACTACAATGTGATATGATCAAAAGGTATCATAATGACTACGCTAACGCCTATAATCCTAGCGTGTCAGGAGGCTGAGATCTGAGGATCACAGTTAAAAGTCACAACAGGTAGAAAAAGTGAGACTCTTACTTCCAATTAACCAAGAAAAGTCAGAAGTGGAGCTGTGGCTCAGGTAGTAGAGCCCCAGCCTTCAGAAAAAAAATTAAAAAATCAAGGACTATGCCATGAGTTCAAAACCTAAGTACTGGCACAAAACTGTACTTCCATTTAGACATAAGCACTTGGAAGAGAAGGTGCATAAACTGAGAAGATGCCATGTGGAAGGAAATGTTTTGCTTTCTTACGCTTGTTCCAACAAGTAAACGTAAATGAAGGGCATTTCCTTTTGCCCAATTATAGTTCTAATGACTCAAGGCTACTTTCAAAGGGCTCTCAAATAACTGATATTGTGTTCATATTTTTTAGTTGCTTGTTTTTGTTGTTTGATTTTTGTGATTGCTTTTGAGACAGGATTTGGCCATGTAGCCCAGGCTGATCTCAAACCCATTCTCCTGGCTCAGCCTCCTGTTTGCTAAGATTACAGAAGTAAGCCACCACACACAGCCCAGGGCCCATTTTTAGAAAGGAAGATATTGAAAGGACCTGCCCTCAACTGTTGGACCTGAGAGAAATTTCATAAACCAAGGCAGCGGGGTATAGCTCAGTGGTAGAGTACATGCTTAGCATATGAACCCTGGGTTTAATCCCCAGCAACTCCAGCTGAAACGCTGCATTTATTCTGGTATAAAAGAAGAAACAAAGGGGGAGCATTTGTTGTTCCCATTGTTACATGTCCTGTTAAGCGGCAAAAGTCAGATTAGAGAGGCATGGCTCATGTGGGAGAGCAACAGCCAAGAACACCAAGTGGAGCTTCCAGGTCTCCACATGCTAGGGTGAGAAGCAGCGTGGGCCCTCTCTCTTCCCTTTCCTGGGGGCTAAGATTGTCATCCTATCACACCCGCCACGTCCAGTCCACCTCCCTCCCCACATCGCACCCATGTCCTCATATGCGCTCATAGGTCACCCACGTCCTCACTCAGCACACACAGCCCACCACGTCCACACACACGGCCCACCACGTCCTCACGCACAGCCCACCACGTCCTCACGCAAGTCCCCACACGGCCCACCACGTCCTCAAACCGCCTCACTCCTCACACGGCCCCGGCCGCGCGGCTGCACAAACGCCGGCTCGCTACGGAAGCCCGGAAAGGGCGCCGGCGCCCTCCGCCCAGCCCCGCCGCTGACTCCTCACCCATCCTCCTCAGAGCCCGAGCCCTAAGCGCCGGAGGAACGGACTCTCGGACCTCCGCACGCGCGGGCACCGGGAGGCAGCCCTCTCTAGCCGTACGGGAGCTCACAGAGCCGGGAAGCCATGCCACCCGCGGAGCCTCCGGATTGGCCGGAGGAGCAGGGGGCGGGTACGGAGCGAACGCCCGCCGCCCGCAGACAGGAAGCCGAGTTCTCCCTTCCCGCTGATTGGCTTAGAGTGGACAGAGGGCGGGCACCAAGCAAACTCCAGCATTGGAGGGCAGGAAGCCAGAGTTCCCTCCGACCTGGTGATTGGTTTAGAGGGGGAAGGAGGCGGAAACCAAGAGAGTGCTAGCTCGGGAGGACAGGAAGCCGGATCCTGCTAACGGGGGGTCCGGCACAGAAGGAAGCGCCGCCCAGAGCTGCGAGCGCGAGAGCCTAAGCGCTCCAGATCCTGCCTGAATTGGTTTAGAGGGAAAAGGGGCGTGCCAGAGGGAAGTACCAGCCACCGCACCTAGCGACCTAGACGGTACTTCCGGCTCCGCGTGCATTGGGCGAGTGGGAAGAGGCGGGTCCGGAAGAAACTGTCAAGAAGTGAGTGGCCTGGGAAAAAAAATTTTCAGTTGTCTAGAAAAGCAAAACCGTGTTCACAAGCCGAGCGCGGGTGGTCACGCCTGTAATCCTAGCTACCCAGCAAGAGGAGACCTGAGGATTGAGGTTCAAATCCAGCCCAGTCAGTAAAGTCCATTAGACTTTTATTTCCAATAAACTACCCAAAAACGGTGGAAGTGGAGCTGCGGCTCAAGTAGTACAGTGCGAGCCTGAGCAAAAGAAGCTCGGGAACAGTGTGCAGGGCCTGAGATCAAGCCCAGGACCAGCACGTACGCGGACAGGAGAATGAAACCGAGATGGACGCGTTGCTAATTATTAAAGCCAAGATGCTTATCATTGTTGAATTGTTGGAGCAGTGTCGCTATGAAGCCCAAGCTGGCCTCGAACTTGCCATCCTCCCGCCTCCGCTTCCCCAGTACTGATGTCGGAAGAGCTAATGTTTTCATTTTCCTCAGCGAAGGTCAGAGTGGGCGTGGCCGCTGGGCTCTGCGTTCCGGAATCGCACGCCAGCGCACGCCCAGCTCCCGGAGAACGGAAGTTACGTAAGGAAGGGCGCCGCCTTCCGGAGCGCAGGAAGATGCGTCGCGCGGAAATCGTGCCACGGACGCCTGCGCAGAAGGCGGGCCGGGCGGGCCGGGCGTTGCCGATGCGCGTGCCGGGTCGTTAGGTCGGGCGGCCCGGGCGGCGCCAGTCCGCTCCGTCCTGCGTGCTGCCACCATGTCCATCTTCACCCCCACCAACCAGATCCGCCTAACCAACGTGGCAGTGGTGCGCGTGAAACGGGGCGGGAAGCGCTTCGAAATCGCCTGCTACAAGAACAAGGTGGTCGGCTGGCGGAGCGGCGTGTGAGTGAGCGGGCCGGGCGGAGGGCCGGGGGAGAGGCGGGGAAGGGGGCCGGGAGGGAGGCGGGTCAAGGGGGGACGGAGGAAGCGGGAAGGGGGCCGGGCGAGGGGGACGAAGGGAGGAGGCCCGACAGGGGAAATGGACGTCGCGCTCCTACTGGAGGCAAAAGGAGGCTGGGCCCAGGCCCGCGCTGCCTTCTCGTTAGGCTCGGGTCGCCCGTTTTGAGTTGTTTTGTTGGTGTCCTAAAAACGACAGCCCAGAAACCCCATTAACCGTGGCCATTTCCTGAAATAATGGTAAAGACTTGGATAGCCCGACCCCTAATAGCGTCGGTCTGGACCTCACTGCCCGGGCCCCGCCCAGCCCGTTTTTCCGGTTAGTCCCTCCCCAATGAGTAAGTGAGGAGTCTGAAAAGTTCCCCGTGGGCCCCGCCTCACGGAGGAGGAGTTCTCGCCGCCGCTGGCCTTCCTTCCGTGCCAGTGCCCGCTTGTACCTACACGTGAAGTATATTTCCAAGGGTGTTATGCTCACGGGCTCTCTCCTGCCCCCCAAGGGAAAAAGATCTCGACGAAGTCCTGCAGACCCACTCAGTGTTTGTCAACGTTTCTAAAGGTCAGGTTGCAAAGAAGGAAGACCTCATCAGTGCTTTTGGAACGGATGACCAAACTGAAATCTGTAAACAAGTAGGTTCTGCTACTTAGTTTCTTATTCTTAGTGCACACAGACCCTTACCATGCTGGTACCTGGAATCAATAATAGAGATGGGACAAAACCTCCAGAAATTAACATTTAAAATTCTACTTCAATTTGCCCAGTTACATATTTACCTTCTCCCCCGGCCAGTTTTTCTGTTGTCTTTTGGTTGGTTGGGTGTGTATGTGTGTTGGTACTGCAGCTTGAACTTGTTGTGTTTTGGTTGGTTGGGTATGTGTATGCTCGCGTGTGTGTGCGCGCGTGCGTGCGCATGCCAGCGCATCTGTGTGTTGGTACTGCAGCTTGAACTCAGAGCCTCAACCTTTCACTCCACTTTTTCACTCAAGGCTGGCATTCTTCCACTTGAGCCATACCTCCACTAAATGCTTTTTGCTGGTCAACTGGAGATGAATCTCTTCTCTTGGTTTCATTTGGCCTGAAAAGACGATTCTCAGATACCAGCTTTCTGAGTAGCTGATTATAGGTGTGAGCCACTGGTGCCAGCTTACTCATTTCTGTAATTACCTAACAAATAGATAATTTTCTTCAATCTCGGGTGGGTGTTTTGTAGATTTTAACTAAAGGAGAGGTTCAAGTGTCAGATAAAGAAAGGCACACGCAGCTGGAGCAGATGTTTAGGGACATTGCAACCATTGTGGCAGACAAGTGCGTGAACCCAGAAACAAAGAGGCCATACACTGTCATCCTTATCGAGAGAGCCATGAAAGATATCCACTATTCAGTCAAACCCAACAAAAGTACAAAACAACAGGTGAGTGATTCTTAACATAATCAAAACTTATGTCTGTGGAAACCATTAAATTAATGGGTCTGCATGAAAGCAAGTAATAAGTTTGGGGAGGGAGCACCAGGGATTGGGGTTGTGAAGAGTATTTTTTAAACAAAAATACACATAGGACTCTCCTCTTCCCATCCACATCAAACTTTTTTTCCCCCTCCAGTCCTGAGGCTTGAACCCAGGGCTTGGGTGCTGTCCCTGAGCTTCTTTTGCTCAAGCCCAGCACTCTACCACTTAAGCCACAACACTACCTACAGCTTTTTCCATTTATGTGGTACTGAAGAATCAAACCCAGGGCTTTATGCATACTAGGCAAGCACTCTACCACTAAGCCACATTCCTAGCCCCTGCATCAAATCTTTTAACTCTTTAAATTTTCCTAAATGTAGTTTATACACTGTCAAATTGGATGCAGGTGCCTGTAATGACAGTGTTGGAGAGGCAGGGCCAGGCTGGGCTACACAGCTACTCTGCTCAAACATGAAACAAAACAAAGCCATCTTTTTACAGTGTGAAACTCAGTTGTAGAGCCACTGACCTTTGAAACCTCCACCCCTCACAGTCGTTACCTGTTTGCACACACACATTGCACATAAATGCACATGAACACACACACCATGCACAAGCCCCTGGCAAGCACTCTTCTGTGTTCTGTCTCTGGATGAGTCCAATGAGAACATTTCAGTAGTAAAAGTAGAAGGTTTGTGGCCTGTGCAGTAACCCGAGTCACCACTGCATTATGCAGTGGCCCCATCATAGGAAAATACTGTTTCTTTCATCAGATGACATTGGGTGGTTTTCAGTTGTCAGTTGTTAGGAATATACTGCCATGAGATTCACTGTAAGTGTTGGGATGCGTTTTAATTTCTCACTTCACTTTTTTTTTTCTTTTTTTGGGGGGCCTGGTTGTGGGGCCTGAGCTCTTGGCCTGGGCGCTGTCCCTCAGCTCTTCAGCTCAGGGCTAGCACTATACCGCTTGACCCACAGTGCCACTTCCGGCTTCTTTTTGCTTATGTGGTGCTAAGGAATTGAACCCAGGGCCTCATGCATGCAAGGAAAGCATTCTACACTGAGCCACCTTCCCAGCCCCTCTCACTTCACTTTCTAGGGCTTCCCAACCAGGAGTCCAATGTCCCCACACTCTAAGCAATGTGGGAATCATCTCCCTTTGTGTTAGAACCATCAAGTGGTGTCTCACGGTTTCCATTTCTTTTTTTTTTTTT
>NW_012267380.1:2637307-2637915 GCF_000151885.1 Dipodomys ordii
AAAAAAAAAAAAAAAAGAAGAGTCACAACAGGACATTTACCTCCCCTGCCAGGCGATCATCTGGATCATAATCCTTTAGATTAACAACGGTTACCGGCAGGTCTATGGCAGTAACGGCTTTGGCAAGACTTACAGCAAATCCCTAGTAAGAAAAAAAAAATCAAATGAAGTCTTCAGGAAGGCGATAAGCAACACATGGCCCTCACTCACCCCAGGAAAGATATGTGATGTTCCTCATGAGGAACTCTGTGGTAGTGGGCAATCGGACAGTTTCTCATCAGTATTTTCACTGTGGCCATTCCCTCAGGCCCAAGACAGAGCTCGCTGTCCACGGTCCTCTTATTCTCACTCTGCAAGGGCATTCAGAGGATGAGGGCTACACACTAGCCACTTTGCCTGCTGCACCAAACATGCAGTAAAAAAAAAAAAAAAAAAAAAAAGCAACCGGGCACCCGTGGCACACACCTATAATCCTAGCTACTCAGGAGACTGAGATCTGAGGATCATGGTTCAAAGCCAGCCCAGGCAAGAAAGTCTGTGAGACTCTTATCTCCAATAAGCCACTCAGAAAACCAGAAGTGATACTGTGGCTCAAGTGGTAGAGTGCT
>NW_012267380.1:2638934-2671141 GCF_000151885.1 Dipodomys ordii
AAAATGAGCTTTACATTTTTGGTGTGGGGGGAGGGGGGGGAATCTGGTCGTGGGGCCTAAACTCTGGGCCTGGGCTCTGTCCCTCAGCTCTTCAGCTCAAGGCTAGCGCTCTACTACTTGAGCCACAGCAACCACTTCTGGCTTTTTTTTCCCTGCTTATGTGGTGCTGAGGAATCGAACCCAGGGCCTTAGGCATGCAAGGCAAGCGCTCTACCACTGAGCCACCTTCCCAGCCCCTCATGGTTTCCATTTCTGTGCTGACATGACCCATCATGTTTTCATGTGCTTATTGGTGCTTTGCCTCTGTTCTAGGCAATAGTGCTGTCCAGGTCCCTCCCCTACTCTTTTGTCTTTATATTGTCAGGTCGTACGAGTTCTTTGTGGACTATGGAAGCTACTCCCTTACAAATACATGCTTGCCAGTACTGCTGCTTATCCTGAGGGTTGATGATTTTGCTTCTGCTTTCTTTCATTTTATAGTGCTTGTTTGTTTGCAGTGCTGAGATGGATGGACCCCAGGACCTAGGCATGTTAGGAAGGCACTCCATTTCTCAGCCTACCCCAGCCCTTGATGGTGTCCTGGAGCAGACGTTTTCGTTCCATCAGTATTTAATATGTGTGGTCAGCTGCATGGCTGTTTCATTCTTTGTGTTGTGGCCAAGAAACCACTGTTTAGTGTACCTGATGGGGGAAACTTCTGGGTGTTTGAGTATCATGTGAGGCAGTCCAGCATGCACACCGACAGACATCCTCTCTGTCTTGCCAGGCACTGGAAGTGATAAGGCAGTTGAAGGAGAAGATGAAGATAGAGCGTGCTCACATGAGACTTCGGTTCATCCTGCCAGTGAATGAAGGAAAGAAGCTGAAAGAGAAGCTGAAGCCACTGATGCAGGTCGTGGAGAGTGAGGACTACAGCCAGCAGCTGGAAATTGTAAGACTGAATCACACTACCTACCACAATGGGACCGAGATTCTTTTTGGCTCTGGGTTTAAGCCATGGTTGCTTAGCTCCCTGTGTTTGGCAAAAAAAAATCATGGCATTATTAAGTGAAGGGAAGGTGATCCCTCACTTCATGGAGGGCAGGAAACAGATAGGGCATTACCCCTACAGAGGCCTGCCCAGTGATCAGACCTTCCCCCAGCTGGCCCTGAACAAAAATATGAGACCCTATCCAAAATAGAAAAATAAATACAAAGGAAGCAGGCGGGGGGGGGGGGGGGAGGAACCAGGTGGGACAGACAGGGCTCCAGTGAAAAGAAGGCCTGCCTAGCCTAGCAAGGATAAAGCCCTGAGTTCAATCCCTAGTGCTGCCATAACTTTGAAAGCAGTTGTGGAGAATAAGTAGGTTGGTGGGAGGAGGGCTGTATTGCAGCCCTGGACATCTAGTTAGATTACTAGTAACAAAACAGTGCTGGCCACCTCATTCATCATAGCCCACTTGAAGGAAGCGCATTAACCAGTGCCAGTTCACTGGGAGGGGCCTTGAAACAGGTCAGTACGCATCAAGGGGCTGGCATTGTTCCTGTCACCAGTCAGGGCCAAGTGTCTCCTATGCATCTTTCTTCAATACCCTTCCAGGTATGTCTGATTGACCCAGGCTGCTTCCGTGAGATCGACGAGCTGATCAAAAAGGAGACAAAGGGCAAAGGCTCCTTGGAGGTGCTGAGCTTGAAGGACGTGGAAGAAGGAGATGAGAAGTTGGAGTGACGCACCAGTCTGGTCAGCTCTGGGCTGGACATAACACAGTGCTTTCGTACCCAATGCCACCACTGGATTTTCATGAGCTGCCCAAGGCCTGCTCAAACTGACATTTCTGTCTTGTTAACCTTTTCATAAGTACGATGCCATGGTATGCTTTCATTTCACTTGTACATTGGGATTTTAGGCAAAAATGAAGATTCAAAAATACGAAGTCCAGAGTAGCATCTTGTGGCCATCTCATGTCCTCATTGATTTCCAAAGCGACAGTCATTTGAGACAGTGTGTGCTGTATGAGTAAGATGATGGGGACATAAAGGTACCCTCAGGATGGTTCTAGAATGTAAGTTGCAAGGTGGTGCTGTGTCAGAGCAACACTGGCTGCAAAGCCGCATCTGTGGACCTGGGCACTGCGCAGATGCCTGCCACAGCTCTGTGAAGCTGGGTGACAGTGCAAGACCCAAGTCATTACTTCTAATTGTTAAAAGTTTATAATATATATTAATACAGCTAAAATTATATGCAATCAATAAAACTACTGTTATTTTTTCCAAACTTTGGCATGTGTTTCTAGACTGCTTCCTAGCTGCTTTCTTGTCTCAGTCACTGGTGGGTAGGGGTGGTGGAGGAAGGGGGGACAGGCTGCTGTGGGGATTAAGTTAGCACTTGGAATATGGCTGCCTGATAAACTTAATATTGCTTGGGACATAACCTAATATTTTAGTATTTACCCACCTAAATGGATATGGTTCAAGTATTTTAAATCCTGACTGTCTTCAAGTGATGCATTCTAGAATATAACTACAAATGCCCCGAAAATAAGCATCTAAGTGTACACTTTTGTGGAGGTTTTTACTAGCTGAATTTTAAATAGCTCCTGATTGAAAAAACGTAAATGCACTCAAATGCAGTACTTAGAAGTGTCCTGTTTATATGTAAATAGCTCCAACTGAAATTATAAAGCCAAAATTTCTGTGGCAGAGTTTAAAGAACATGAAAATGAACACTGAAAGTGAATTCATGTTCTGATGATTACATTGTTTCGGTTTCACTAGTAGATTGAACCCAGTATGCTAAGCAGACTCTCTACACCACAGTTTGCCAGTGAGGATCTAAAGATGATACTCAAGCCACCATTTCTGATGGTAAAGACACAGCCAAGGAATGCAGGCATCCTTGAGGGCCCTCGGCTGACAGCCAGCAGAAATGGGGCATAAAAGGAACTAAATTCTGCCAACAACCTGAATGGGGGCAGAAGTGGATTATACTAAGAGCCTCCAGAGAGGAAAAGAACCCAGCCAAAATAGCCCTGACATCAAGATGACAGGGTCATAAGACTGATTTTAGGCTGTCACGTGGAGTAGCTTGTTACAGCGGTAGAAACGGTAGATTAATATACTTCAATGTGGCAAGAAAAGAATGGCCAGGCACCCATGGCTTACACCTATAATCCTGGCTACTCAGGAGGCTGATATCTGAGGATCCAGCCTGAGCAGGAAAGTTCTTGAGACTATCCCCAAGGAAGTGGCACTATGGCTCAAAGTGGTAGAGCACTAGGCTTGCGCAAAAGAATCTTAGGGACAAAACCCAGGCCTGAGTTCAAGGACCAGCAAAAAAAAAAAAAAACTTTGACTATTATATTGGAGAACTTACTGCAATTCAAACATAATTTACTCAAAATGTAGACTTTGCACTAAAGCATGAGGCCCCAAGCTCAGTCTCCAGTACCAGAAAAAGGATCTTAAAACTAATTGGATAGGGCTGTTTCTTTGGATATTGGGAACCTCTAATTTTGGATTGGGATTTGGACAACAAAAAGGGAAAAGGTAGCAGGAACCAATACTGCACCTGGAAAAATCCAGTAAGTAAATTTCAAAGTGGAGTCTTTTTTTTTTTTTTTTTTGGTGCTAGTCCTGGGGTTTGAATTTAGGGCCTGGGCCGTATCCCTAAGCTTTATCCGCTTGAGGTTAGAACTCTACCTCTTGAGCCACAGCTTATTTCCAGCTTTCTTGGTGATTAAAACTGGAGATACTTTCCTGCCCAGTCTGGCTTTGAACCATGATCCTCAGATCTCAACCTCTTGAGTAGCTAGGACTATAGGCATAAACCACTGGTACCCAGCTCATTTTTATTTTGGTGACACTACTGGGGTTTGAACTCAAGTCTTTGGACTTATTAGGCAAATACTCTACTGCTTGATCCACATCCTCAGTCCTTTTTGCTCTTTATTTTTGAAAAGGGATCTTGCTTTGTGCAAAGGCCAGCCTAAATTGTGATCTTATTCACGCTTCCTGCCCTGGCTGGAATGACAGATGTGTGCCACTACACAGTTCGGTGTTTTGTTTTTTTTTATTTTTTTGGGGGGGGAGGGGAATCTCACAAGCCTTTTTGCCCCAACTGGGTTGGAACCCATACTTTCTGGGCCTTAGCCTCCCATGTCGCTGAGATCAGGTACACCACCACACCCAGCTACTGCCATATCATTTTAATTTTATGACCTTCCGTTTGAAGATACATGATGAACCTAGTTTGGCACAGAGGGTTGTTTTTTTTTTTTTAACTATTTTTCTGTGAGTTCAAATCTGATAAGGTAGCCATCTTGCTCATCTGCTAATCTCGTGGTGGTATCAGTCCTGCTGGAATGTAAGGTTGGGCTGTGGATTATACTCAGTTATTTGTAGGTAAGTTGAAAGTGAACTGATAAAAATTAGAAGATGGACATGAGAAAGAATGAAGGAAAAGCTACAGAAGGCAAAGAATGTGATATGGACCAGATTTCTCTCTGCTATTACATCCAAGAGTCTCCTCTTGGTGTGGTTTACATTGCTTCAATCAGAAAACAAGGTGGGTTCTTTTTGAGTTCTGACGTAACTAGGTCTTGGGGAGCTAGAGGGCAAATTCCTTCTCTGGGGGTCTCATTTAGGAATTTTCCAGGGAGACACAGAGTCATCAGAGGAAATGAGATGGGGAAAAGGCACACAGGATGGCCCTGGGCTGGGCCTAGCCTCTAGGAATGGATGTGAGGCGGCTACTGTGGTGGGGGACAAGCAGGAATCTCTGGGTGGGATCTAGGCTTGAGGTCCAGAGACATGAGGACATGGCTGTCACCTCCTGCTTCCTGAAGGCAAAACCTCAATAGACCGAAACATAATATGGAAGTGGACCAGTCATGCAAACCAGATGGTAATCACAGCTGGGGCTGGTCAGGGCAAGCCGCAGTTCTAAGGGGACAAGGATAGGCAATGGTGAGACTTTCATCAAAATGCCAGAGCCTGCTTCCAGAGCAAGAACCCTGGGCAGGGAGGGGGTGTTCTCCCAGAATATGAACACTATCAGTATGAGTTGTCAGCAACATCGCTCTTAGACCGTTGTTTGAGCATGGAACTTAACTATTTTGCACAACTATTTTTTGTGCATTTTAAATATATATTGTATTTCCCAGTTAAATTGAGGGAGGAATGAATAGGAAACTTACCCACAAAAATCCCACCTCTGTCAATCTAGATGCTAAGCTGTCCCATGCAGTGGTTCTCACAGGGGAAGTCCATGGTGAGCAGTCCAGGGTAGGCAGCTCTGCAGACAGCAGGGCCAAGCAGGCTAGGGCAGAAAGCTCTGCAGATGGCAGAACAGGCTAGGAGGAGGTTGCAGTTAACAGGCTCAGTGTCCATTAGGAGTATATAATCAAGTATCTACCTACTGCATGCCCCCCCCACTCTTGTTTTCTTCCCTCCTGTGGGGTGGAGGTGATGCTAAGGGAGGAAGCCAGGGGTGTAAACATGGTCAGCAGGCCCTCTGCCTGACTAGTGTTCAGGTGGGCTCTGGCCGGTCAGGGAGCCCTTGATGACTCCTTCACCAGAATGACTACCCATTCCTCATCCAGTGACACAGCCCTGTACAAAAGACCCTCAGCTGCCAATTCGTCTCCCCTCAGAAAACATCTCCCCGGACTCCATGGCAAGGAGACATGGCAAGCAAACTCAGGTATTTTATTCTGTAAAGCACATACGCACAAACTTCAAACACAAACAATGAACCAAAGGTGACTGCCATCGCAGATCATGCAGCAAGAGAGGTAAATGGACCCACCGGCTCTCGCAGCCCCACAGTGCCTGCCAGAGGGCTGGAGACCACAGGAACCACAGACACCAGATAGGGAAACTCAGAATCAAACCTGACTCAAGTTACAGAAGGAAGGACAAAGGAAAAAGGAAAGAGATCAATATGATCTGAAACAACCATTTTAACTGACCTTCTACTGGATCGCTAGTCAAACAGCCCTCTTGAACTCTTCTACCACTAAGGTCCACCAGCAAAACAGCACAAAATGAGGGTCCTGCCCACTATAACCAGACCCAGTCCCCCTGAGGCCCAAGGTCCCTGCCCTAACCCCAAGAGGCCCAGCTTTCCTGCAAACACCTGTTCACTTGAAGACCTCTGAGAGTCATCTGCAATACAAGTGATGGGCTTTCAAGTATGTGAGACGTCAGGACAAGAGATATTGTCCAGGCATTTTTTGGCACTTCCTCTCCTCACGCCCACCAGTGTCTGGCCCACCCAATCCCACCTTAATCCAGTTCTCACAGGACTAAGGAACAGCAATGAACTGCATAGGGAAAACTAGCAAAATGGAATTTGTTCATTTGTGTCTCTTCTTGTGTATTATTCTATTCTTAGAACTCCACTTCACTGGGTTTGCTTTTTCTGTCATCCTTGGGTTTTGAACTCAAGGTTTTGTATTTGTCGGCATCTGATCTACTGCTGGAGCCAGCTCCCAGCCCGTTTTGGCTTTAGATACTTTTTCGGGTAGGGTCTCATACCTTTGCTCAGGCCAGCCATGGACTGTGGTCCAACCTATGCCTCTCATATAGCTGGAGTCACACACATGCACTATTATGTGTCTCGCCAACCTTTTGCTCAGGCTGATCTCAAACCACAATTATCCTATGCTCTGCCTTGTGAGTGGCTGGGACTATAGGCATGAGCCATAATGCCCAGCCTAATTCAGTAACAACTTAAGTCTAAAATTTGATGGTGCTGATGATATTGACCTTTCAAAAAGCCAAGACAAACAGCTCTTCCCCAATTATGTCTCATGAGAGTCTCCAAGTCTCTAAAGAGAAAACTAAACAAGCTAGCCATGCAATAGGTATGCAACTCATACCAAGCAACTACAACAAAAACCCACCCTGAACAGCCATGATTACTGTCCCTGAAAGGACAAAAAGGAAAATTAACATATCAAGTAACTATAGTTATTACTTTAAGAACAAAAGGACATAACTGTTTTCAGTTTAAAAAATGCATGGGATAAAATGTTCTGGGACAATAAATTTCAGACTTGAGAACTAATACCCAGATCACAGAATGAAGTAGAGAGATGCCAACAGTCCCCCCACTGTCCTGCTAGGGGACTCCGAAATCATGAGTTATTAAGGCAAAGATTTGTTGAGGAAAACAAGAATACAAAAGACAAATGACTGGAGAAGACAATGCATGACTTTCCTACAATGAAGGAAAGAGCGGAGGCAAGGGTGAGCCTGCAACAGAAAGCCTCAGCTTCCCTTGGCACAAGCAGACAGAACGGCCCCTGCTCATGCCACAGGCACCCCAGCCATCACAGGTGCGCCTCACAGGTGCAAATTTAAAAATAAAATTCATCTCCTCCTCAAAGAAAAACACACTTTCACGATTATTCTGCCAGACCTTTCATTCTTTCATCCATTCTCTACTTCTCAAAAGGAAAACAGCCACTGAGTCAATCTGTAAGCTCCTACCTATGGGGGCTGCTTGTGATGAGGGATGGTACCACACAGCATTCTGTGCCAATTAAACCAAGACCAAGAATCACAGTCCGTGTGGAAAATGAAACTTAACACCTTCACGGTGTAGGTGACATATTTAACTTTCGACTCAGGTTAAAAGCACATACCTGTCCTAAGGAGTATTCAAAGGTGACCATTTTATTTTTTTCTTTAAAAAAAAACTGAAGATGTGAATCCTTGCAAGCAAAACGAACAAGAACATGTTATTGTCCTTACTACAATTAATGAGCCAGACAGGTAACATCCACAGAATGGAGTGGTGCTCTGAAATGTAGGGTCAGACTCTAGGTACAGACTGTTCCCCACACTGTGCATACTGGATAGAAACAGGAACCTAAGCCTCCTCCACCCACCAGCAACGAGGCCCCAGAGCTACAGCCACCAGAGACTTCAGTCCACACTAGATGGGAACACCATGTGCACAGCGACCCCTCTCCACACTAGGTGGGAATGCCACATGCACAGCGACCCCTCGCTACCCTAGATGGGAACACCAACACGTGCACAGTGACCTACCACCCTTCTCCATACTACATGGGAATGACGTGCACAGCAACCCCTCTCTACACAAATGGGAACGCCATGTGCACAGCGATCCCTCTCCACACTAGTTGGGAATGTCATGTGCACAGCGACCCCTCTCCACCCTAGATGGGAACATCACACACACAGTGACCCACCACCCTTCTCCACACTACATGGGAACACCATGTGCACAGCAATCCACCACCCCTCTCCACACTAGATGGGAATGCCATGTGCACAGCGACCCCTCTCCACACTAGATGGGAACACCACGTTCACAGCGACCCCTCTCCACACTAGACTCAAACGCCACGTGCACAGCGACCCCTCTCCAGACTAGATTCGAACACCATGTGCACAGCGACCTGCCACCCCTCTCCACACTGGATTCGAACACCATGTGCACAGCGATCTACCACCCCTCTCCGCTCTAGATGGGACCACCATGTGTACAGCAACCCCTCTCTATACTAGATGGGAACACCACGTGCACAGGCCCAGGTGAGGCCAGAGGCTCAGGCTCCCAGTGCAAAGCACGTGCATCATTGGACCGATTTCCAAATAGATTTTATAAATATGTACAAGTCAGTTACAGGCACTTGAAATGTCTTTGGCTGGAATAACCAACACTGCAAGGTCTTGTTTTCAGAGTGGCCAGGCCCCAGCTGGGTTCAGCAGGCAATGATTATGGTTCAGTCTCTCTCAGAAAACGAGGCTATGGGGTTAGGCTTCAGCCAAAGCCACCTAGGAGAGAGCAAGACAGCAATGCATCAGACAGGGAGTCCAAGGCCTGCCAGCCCTGTGGACACCCCAGGGGCCCAGCCACTGCAGAGACTGCATACAGGGACCAGTGGGGAGTAACTAAACCCCTAAGGCAGGAAGCAAACGCAAACCTATACGTCTTTGGAAAGCAGCAGGTGAGCTGCACTGAGAGCTAACTATTGGGGACCCCCTTAGCAATCGTACCTGTCTTCTCAGATCATGGAAGTGGCCCACAGGTGACCCACCCAGACAAGGGGTGACAAGGGGGACTCAGAACTGCCACAGTTAGGAGCAGGTAGTAGCCAAGAGTACATGGGACCTGGTTAAAACCCAACACCATAACTGAGGAATGCAAGTCTGGAGTCATTTCTTCAGAGGAAAGATGCTACTCACATGAGCTTGGTAAGCATTATCTGGGGGTTTTGGAGCAAGACACTGGGCCACACTCCGAGCCCTGCTCACCTTCTCAGGACAGAACTCAGGATTGCTCTGACGCAGTTTGCTGGGTCGGCCTTTTATAACAGCATAGCAGAACATCGTGATCACCATCACGAAGAGGAAGTAACTGGTGTGCATGAGATGCAAATTTATTAACGAGCGGTCATCCTAAATAAACAAGAGAAAAATCCAGAAACATAGGCACTGAGTTACTGAATAGTTTCAGCACTATTTCTGAAGACAGGACTGCAAATTTCTATCAACTTTTCACTCCTTATCTAGAATCGAAGGGATCCCTTTCACGGCTCCCATTAAGAACAGATACCATGCTTGGAAGCTATGGCCACTAGGGACCACCCACCCCTTCCTCTGCCCTGGTTGCTGCCTGAGCCCACAACCCAGGTACCACCCCAGGGAAGCCCCCAGAGACCTCTTCCCTGGACACACACTCTTCTTGCCTCTGCATTCCTAACTTCATGCTACCCCATTCCAGAAAGGCTTGTACACACCTCTTCTGCTTCCGTCTGTATTTTCCCCCTTCTGTACATCCCTGCTGAAAGCCTGCGTTGTCTGCTTGGGTTTACAGGCCATCAGTCCCTGGCCCTGCAATGGCAGAGGGACCCCAAACACACCTCTTTTCCTTCCCTCCTCCCACGGCTGGTCCTCACACCAGCCCTCACTCGGCTTCTTACCATTTATACACACCAAGCAGCAGCATCAGGCAACAGAGCAGTTTTCCTAAGGCAAGGCCTTTGCCCAGCAGCGGCAAGGGCTATCTGGCCCAGTAAGAGGCTGGCCCACCAAGGGAAAAAAGCTTTCTGGACCTGCCTTCTGCCCTCCATCCACCCTGACCTCCACCACTCTCACACCTACAAATCCCCCCACCTACCAACTTCCAAAACTGAGTCACAGGAATGGCAAAGAGCCAGGCCCAAGGAAGAGAAGTTCTCTCCATGTGCAGGAAGGAGAGGAAGGGCCTACCAATACCATGCAAGGACTGCAGGCTGAGCATAAAGCTGAGTAAGTGAATCCCTGTCCAGCAGACAGACAGTACTGCCTCCCCCTTTCCTTGGCTGAGTTAAATCTTACTTGGTGTCTAGCCAGATCCCTCCTGCTCTTCTTTCAGACCCTCCAACCCCGAATTCTACCTTTAAACCCCAATAGCATTCCTTATTGCTCATGTGACCCTGAACACATAGCCTTCCATGAACAATGAAGGAGGAACACATCGATAAGCCACACAAATAGCTCTTGAGCCCTGATGGCTTAAGAACACAGAAGTTGCTCAATAAATAATGACTTCTGAGTGAAACAGAAAATTAAGAACAAGATTTCTCTTAACCAAAATAGTGACATGTTTTTGCCAGTCTCAACCATTTCACCTAGTCTCCAATCCAGCTGGAAATCTAGTTAGCTAACTGAAGGATGAATGTAACATGGCCTCCACCCAAAGTTTCAGAGGGGCTGGGAAGGTGGCTCAGTGGTAGAGCACATGCCTTGCATGCCAGAGGCCCTGGGTTCGATTCCTCAGTACCTCATAAGCAAAAAGAAAAAAGCCAGAAGTGGCGCTGTGGCTCAAGTGGTAGAGCACTAGCCTTGAGCTAAAGAGCTGAGGGACAGCACCCAGGCCCAGAGTTCAGGCCCCATGCCCGGACCCAAAAAAACAAAAAAACAGAAACCAAAGTTCCAGAAATCTCTGTCTGGCACACAGACACACACAGACACACAGACAAACTTACATCTGGAATGATCACTGTGAGCTTGGGATTTAAAGCATGGTAGACTTTCCCAATGGCTCCCTTGTAACACCAAAAAGGGTTGTAGTCTTGCGCATACTTTGTGTTGGCATCTCTGGCAGTAGTGAAGATCTTATACCAGAGGGTGGCGTTGCTGTACGTGTCAGGAACACAATGAGGGGGCTGGCTGCAGAGGGAAGAGAGGGGGAGATATATTCTGTGACCAAGACACTGACCTGAGCTCTCCAGCCTTGCATCTGGCCAAAAACTGCAGAGCAAGCCACAGAGAGAAAGAAAATGTTTCTAGTAACATGATCCTTTGGAATGAGGATGTGTTTAGTCAGAGAAATGACTGCTGTTGCTTAACAATCATGTAACAAAGGTCGGGGTGTGCAATCTCCTGGATCCTTACTAAGTATGGACACTTCCTTCAGAGTCCACCACAATCCTCTTGTATGAGGGCAAACAAGGCCTGCTCCTCTTCTTCAACTATTTCCTTCAGCTGCCTAAATCATCAATTTGTGTACAAACTCTTACAACAGGCCTTACACAGCAAATCAAGTTTAATTTGAACTTTGGGTGAAGGCCACGTTACATCCTTGAATTAGTTTACACTTGGCTAACTAGAATTCTAGCTGGGTTGAAGACTAGGTGACATGGTTGAGACTGGCAAAAACATAAATAAGATAAATCCTAAGGTAGTTCTTACCTTACAAAGATTCACCATAGAATTCCTTTAAGTAGGCTGTTACTATGTATCTCACGTATTTTTTAGAACCACTTTCTTATACAGAGAGAAAAGAAAAAGGAAAATAAATCCTTAGCTGGGAGCGGATGATGTGCATGCACTCACAGACACTGCTATTCTGGAGGCTGGAGTAGGATCAGAAGATCAAGGCCAACCTAGTGAGGATCTGTCTCAAAATAAGTAAGCAGGGCATGGAATGTGGCTTAGTGGTAGTGCATGCTTCATGCACACTAGGCAATTCCTCAGTACCACATACACAGAAAAAGCCAGAAGTGGCACTGTGGCTCAAGTGGTAGAGTGCTAGCCTTGAACAGAAGAAGCTCAGGGACAGTGCCCAGGTCCTGAGTCCCAGGCCCCAGGACTGGCAAGAAAAAAATAAACAAATAAGCAAATAAATAGTAAAGAAAAGAAAGAGAGAAAAAGCAAAGTGAGAGAGCAACACAAAACCTGAAGCAGGATTGAGAAATAGTCACTGACAAAGAAAACCCAATATGTGGAGTACCAATGGCTCATAGTTGTAATCCCAGGGGACTGAGATCTAAGGATAGTGGTTCCAAGTCAGCCCTGGAAGAAAAGTCTGTGAGGCTCTTATCTCCAATTAACCACCAAAACAACCAGAAGTAGAGATGTGGCTCAAGTGGTAGAGCACCAACCTCGATCAAAAAAAGCCAAGTGAGAGCACAAAGCCCTGAATTCAAGCCTCAGTACAAGCAAGAATAAGTAAGGCTTAATATGTACTCGTGGAAATGCACAAAACATTTACTTTAGGCTGCTAAGGACTACTCTGGCTGGAGGATTAGCATTTCATTTTTCTCTGCATGACATTTTCTTTCTACTCTGGTAGGAAATGCCACTTAGGACTCCTGACACAAGCATGGCTGTCCCATCCCCGCACACAACCGTCGTGTGCCTGACAACTTACACGGTGACTGGGAAGACGCTGGGGGAGGCCGTGAGCGTCATGCAGGCTGTGAACACCACTTGCTCACAATGGCCATGAAGGGCACAGTCATCGGAGCTCCAGGCTGCAGGCAGGGTAAAGGTTATATTTATCTCCTCATGGGCCTCCCTGCCTGTGAGAGAGAAAACCAGTGCTCGGTGAGGAAGCAAGCAGAAGGATCCACCATTGTCCCTGGCATCCATCCTGCCTCTGAGCAGTCACAGAGGGGAAGAGCCAGGCAAAATCTGAGGTGGAAGGAAGGCCTGGCTAGGTGACAACAGCACTGTCACCACACTGTCCAGTCCTCTTCCCACTTCCAATCTGCTTCTATACATACGGCTCCACTCTGACTATACAAAGGGAGGGCCACACCATCTTACACACTCAGGACAGGCCATGGGGCTTGCAGACAATGACACTTCAACTAGACCAGTGTGCTCTGAGGCCATGGTTGGAAGAGAAAGGTCTACTTACACCAGGAGACTGTGCTCACGCCTGTAATCCCAACTACTCAGGAGGCTGAGATCTGAGGATCATAGTTCAAAGCCAGCCCAGACAGGAAAGTCCATGAGACTCATCTCCAATTAACTACCAAAAAGTCTGGAAGTGGAGCTGGGGCTCAAGTGGTAGAGCACTAGCCATGAGCAAAAAAGCTCAAGGACAGCACTCAGGCCTTTGGTTCAAGCCCCAGGACCAGCACAAAAAAGGAAAAAGGAGAGAGGAAGGGGAGAAGAATGGGAAATAGAAGGGAAAAGACAAGAAAATGGAGAGAGAGGAAAATGGAGAGAGGAAAGAGGAGGAGGAGGGTGAAGGGGAGGTAGAGAAGGAGAGAGAGATTAAGAGGAAGAGGGAGAGGGAGAGGGAGAGAGAGGGAGAGAACAGGGTGAAGGTCCACACCACGTGGAAGCCCAGAAGCCTCCCATGTCCTTATCACCATGGGTGTGGCTCTCCTCCCAAAGGAGATGGGCAGGCCCCCACAACTCTCTTAAGGATTTCAAACAATCCAGGCCAGGCCAGGCCACAGGAAGCCTTCCATGGCTTTCCCAGGTCTCTCCTGATCACTGTGGTCCACCACGGCTCAACACTGCCAGTGTGGTGCTAGCTGGTCTACAGGTGATTACTTAACAAGCGGCTCCTTTGTGCAGGGACTATTTTAAGTGTCCAACAGATGTTAACTCATGCTATTTATGTCTCTCCTACATCTCCAAACCCAGGGGGATGAGACCTGATCTCAGGTTTTTCTAGCTCTCCTGGAGGCGAGCAGCCCTGAGCTGGCCATAGGGGCAGGAAAGTTGCAGCCTAGCATGCACACGCCTGTCCAGCACTTAGAACAAGGGTAAAGTAGATACATGGCAGAACGTTTGTAGAACATGCTGAAAACTCCAACAGAACGAACCAGAGTGTAAGCAGTAAGTCTGTAAAAGCAATTACAGTGGAGCCACATGAATGTCAACCCCCACTGGAAAATCCAAGTACAACTTCTGACTCCCTCAGAAATTTCCTTACAGCTTGCTCACAGCTCACTGGAGGCCTGGCAGGGACCAGTCCAGTTACTCTGCATTCTAGTGTGTGATGTGTGTGCTACATGTGTTGCATGTATGTTTCATGTGTCGTCTACTGCATGTGTTTGTTGTATGTTGCTATGTGTACTGCACATGTTTCATGTGCTGTGTCACAGGTTGATATGTGGCATATGTGCTATGTGTTTATGTCATTACATGTATGTGTTGTTTGTGGATATTACACGTATTGCTTGCTGTGTGTATATACTATGTATATTATAAGAATATTATACTGCATGTGAATGCTGTGCCTGTTATATGCAGATACAATATGTATTATATTTATGTTGTTAGACATTACGTGTTTGTGCTACATATTTGCTATATGTGCTACATGCATGGTATATGTGGCCAACATGTTTATGTATTTACACATGTGCTGCTTGCTGCTCTTAGGTGTTACATGCATGGTGTGTTGTGTGTTGTGTGTGTGATCGCTTTTTACTGCGATGCACACACAATCTGCCAGACAGTAACACTCAGTGTCACATTATGTATTTCCATTTCCATTCCAGCTTTAGGGTTTTTTGGGACAAAAGTCTTACTGAACTGCCCAGGCTGGACTCCAACCTCCTCCCAATCACAGGGGTGGCACAGGGGCACTACTGCACCCAGCCCCTCCCGCACATGGCTCTTCAGGCAGGTCCTCCAGTACGCACCCTGGCCTCCATCCCACCTGTGGCAGCAGGAAATGGTATGAAGAACATCACCAGCATTCGTAACTTGGCTCGGGTCCTATACCTCTACCTCTGCTTACATTTCCTTTGACAGCAGGTCAAGCTCTGCTTGTGTGCTATGCACCCCCTAAACTTGTCTCGCCCTTGCAGGGCAGGCATTCCACTGGGTGTGGAATAGGATCTCACACTCTGCCTGGGCTGGCCTCCAACTGAAACCCTCTCAATCTCTGTCTCCTGAGTTGCTGGGATTCCAGACAGGCATGTCCACCGTGCCTAGCCCTGCATTTTAGAATCTTATTGTAGATACGCATGTCTTACAGTAGTGAGTGACTTTTTAACAACCACTATCTACATACCTTTGATGCAGTCATGACATGCCTTTTAAATTACTTTTTTGATACTTCAAGGCTATATATGACTCATCTATTTTTTTCAGTACCACAAATAAAAAGGTTTTTCTAATTCCAAGTATCACTAGACTCATGCAGTTCAAATTTGTATTCATCTATAGTCAACTGTGTTAAGGCTGAAGAAGGCCTTTCAGGTCTCAGTTTCTCCTCCTAGCACCCCATCTCCTTGCTAGGTTGCAACCCAGGGCGTCCCAGGCCAGGTGAGTGAGGTGAATGCCTCAGGGGCTGCAGCAGTGCCTCCACTCCCATTCTCAGGAGTCTTCACCCTGAGCTGTGTGGAGCAGAGGAGCACCAGATGAGGAAAGGACTTGAAGACAGCCCCACCTGTCTCTACAGCAAGAGCAGCACATGAGGACTGGGAGGGAGGGGGAGGCAGGTGCAGTCTACCCACAACTGCACCAGACCCAGAAAGGAAGTGGCCCCACACACATACCTGAAAGTCCAATCTGATGGCCCAGGATGGTGGAATACAAGTGGGTGACATTGCGCGAGTACCCTCCAAAGGGTCGGAGCGGGTCCAGGGTCAGGGTAATAGCCACTGAGATGTTGACTGGGCCTGAGTCTTCCAGGGCCTGTGGAGCCTGGGTGGACACTCGGGCCTGCCCACTGGTCACTGTGCTCTCTGGAGTTGTGGTGTCATTGGATAGATGCTTCAATGTCTCATTTTCTGATACGCACAAGTCCAAATCATTAAACCTCAGGAGGAAAGTATTCCAGTCCTTCAGAGAAGGGAAAATAAAGAGAAAGAAACATAAGCAATCCCAAGATCCTCTCCACATGGGGGTGGGCCCCGCCTGGTGTGCCACCAGCTCACGTGGAAAATCACGATTATGAATCACAATTCTGTCACACCAAATACAAGGCCCCCTGCACTGCAAGTAGTGTGACACTCCTAGTCATTTATCTCTCTGGAAACTATCCTCCACATTGGGTGTTTTGTTTTGATTCCCTTTCTTTAAAAGTTTTCATTGTAAAGGTGATGTACACAGGGGTTACAGTTACGTGAGTCATATACTGAGTATATTTCTTTTTGAACAGTGCTACCCCCTCCCTCATTTTCTCCCAGTTATCTCCCTTGGCATGAGGTTTTAAACATGCCACGACAGCAGACTTCAGGATAATGGTTATTTTGAATCCAGCATATTATACTTTAGAGAAAAACCTGCCTAACCTGGGAATCAAACATGGAAGTGTTAACAAAAGGAGTAACATATGAAAATCATGAACATGATGCATATATCAGCTACGATTATTCATTTTGAAGATGAGGCTACTTATACAAGTCCGCAGGTCATACACCCTGAGTCTTCTTCCTATAGTGAGAAGAGCGAACACTCCTAGCACTCCTTGTCCCCCGAGTCACAGGTTTGCAGAAACAATTCCACAGGGGAGGGCACCATACATACATACATACATACATACATTCACCTGTTTTTTGTGCTGAGCAGGGCCTAGGGTGCTGCACATGCTAGGCAAGTGTACCACTGCCGAGCTACATCCTCAACCTTCTAGCACAGCCTAAATGGATGACTTAAATCTTAGGCTAGTTTTAGAAAACACATAAGGCTAATTATGTCCTAATTAAATAAATACTAACACAATTAAGGACTCCCTGGGCCTACATTAATGCAGCAGGAAAACAAAGGAGAGCTTTGCTGGCCCATTACAGAGTATGGAAAACATGGTTGAATGCAAAGACAAGCTAAGAGGTACTTCTAACTCCACTAACAGTGCTGCTCACTTAAAAATGCCACCTAAATAATCCCCAAGGGCCAAGTGATCTGTCATTAGAACATTAGTCCCCAAGTATGTGACATTTAAAGACTGTGGAGTGGCTGCAGCGATTAAATTTCCCTGACAGAAACTGAGCAGTCCATAGTGCAGACATGAGCACAGTGAGGCCCAGAGGAACTTGGGCTCTCTACTCCAGGGTGGAAACAGTAAGAAAAGAGCATCAAGTCCTGAACCACTGACTCTCCTAAGCCCTTAGGAATCCTATGCCAGGTTCTGCAGCCTCAGGCTACTGCTCCCCTGCAGAGCAGGGGCTGTGCTAAGCCACAGGGAGCACTGTGGGACAGGCCAGGTGACATCCCAACCACTGCTGTGGTCGAAGGTACTACATGACTCCAGCGCTGCAAGGAAACAACAATGTACAGTTCTGCACATGCCCAGAATGGTCAATCCGTCCTATATGGGTAAAGTCTGCCTGTACACAATTTAAGGCTTCCCAAGGTTCAGAAGAGAGGTAGAATTAAGCCAGCCAGGGGCTGGGAAGGTGGCTCAGTGGTAGAGCGCTTGCCTTGCATGCATGAGGCCCTGGGTTCGATTCCTCAGCACCACAAAAGCAAAAAGAAAAAAGCTGGAAGTGGCGCTGTGGCTCAAGTGGTAGAGCGCTAGCCTTGAGCCGAAGAGTTGAGGGACAGCACCTAAGCCCAGAGTTCAGGCCCCATGACCGGACCCAAAAAAAAAGAATTAAGCCAGCCAATATGGTTCTGGTAAGAAACCCTTTGAAAGGATTTCATGGTAGAAATAAGTTACAGCCTAACTGTATCAGATTCACATGGAAAGACTGTCCCTGCCACCAAGATAGCCCATGATCTTGGAGGAATGGCAGAGCAAAGCCAGTGGCACAGGCCTATAATCCAAGCTGCTCAGGAGGCTGACATCTGAGGACCACCGTTCAAAGCCAGCACAGGCAGGAAAGCCCTTGAAACTCTTATCTCCAATTAACCACCAAAAAAAAAAAAGCCAGAAGCAGAGCTATGGCTCTGCTTGTGGTAGAGCACAAGCCTTGAGTTAAAAAGCTGAAGGACAAGCCGGGCACTGGTGGCTCACGCCTATAATTCTAGCTACTCAGGAGCCTGAGTTCTGAGGATCACAGTACAAAGCCAGCTGGGGCAGGAAAGTCCGTGAAACTCTTATCTCCAATAAACCACCAGAAAACCAGAAGTGGCGCTGTAGCTCAAGTGGTAGAGCGCTCACCTTGAGCTGAAGAGCTGAGGGACAGTGCTCAGGCCCAGAGTTCAAGCCCCATGACTGACAAAGAAAGAAAGAAAGAAAAAGAAAGAAAGAAAGAAAACAGCAATGAGCCTCTGGATAGAGGCTACAGCAAGCTCTCCAAATGCACTCACCCATCACTTCACCCAGATTCATTACTGAGGGTTTTGTTCTGAATAGGTGTCATGGGAGATGGGAGGCAGAGCTCTGTGTAACAGTGTACACAGCCAAAAGGTGTCCCTGTGCAGTGGGTATGGTCAGCCTGAGAAGGGAGGGACACAGTACCTCTGCCATGCCTGGTGACTTGATCTCCTTGATCTTGAAGAAGTAGCCCAGGGTCAGGAAGGCGATGGCCATGGCACTCACGCTGATCATGAAGACCACCAGTGGGGGCCGGCTGCTGATATACAGCTTCAGGTTCTCCAGGGGGTTGATACTCAACATTATTCTCAGCAGCACTCCCTGAAAGAAATCAATCGAAGGTTCCTGACTAATGCCAAAAAAGCGGTGATTCCTTTTCATTCCCCTTGGTTGTATTAGAGATTCAAGGAGACAGTCGCTGAATCTGAAAAAATGCCTGATCAATAAATTCATTGAAAGCTGAGCATGGCATCCCACACCTATAATCCTAGGCAAAGATGGGAGGAACAGAGTTCAAGGCCAACCTGGGCATGAAGTTTGAGACTCCATCGCACTCGATGGCTGGACACAGTGGGGCACACTTGTCATCCAAGCTGCTGGGGAAGCACAGTAGGAGGACCACAGTCCAGGCCAGCAGGTGAATAAGAACACATCTCAAAAAGGAAAAAGGCACTGGTGCCGATGGCTCATGCCTATAATCTAGCTACTGAGGAGGCTGAGATCTGAGGATCAAGGTTCTAAGCCAGCCCAGGCAGTAACGTCCCTGAGACTCATCTCCTATTAACCACCAGAATCCTATTAACCACCAGAAAACCGAAAGTTTTGCTGTGGTAGAGTGCTTGCTTTGAGCTGAAGAGCTCAAGGACAGCACCCAGGCCCAGGGTTCAAGACCCACAACCAACAAAAAAAATTAAAAAAAAAAAAGGGACAAAGAAAAAAAAAAGAATTGGAGGTATAGCTCAATGGCAGAGCACCTTGATTTATAAGAGTGAGGCCTGGAGGTCAAACACAGTATTATCAATGCATTCAAAAAATAAATTGAAAAGCAAATGTAATCATGCTTTTCAACATGCACTATGTGGAAAATGATCTATATAACATGTGGGCAGGGATGGGAAGGGAAAAATGAAGGAAGCAAAGGAAGGGGTATATGTCAAAAAAAAAGTATACTCTTTACCTGACTTAGAAAATGGTAACCCCTCCGCACACCACCTTAATAATAACAAAAGACTAGAAGGAAAGTAAGCATGGGGATGCATGCCCATGATTCCATCACTCAGGAGGCAGAGGCATGAGGAATCACAAGCTGGAGGCCAATCTGGGATACACAGCAAGACCCAGAACTGCGCTGGCTACTTAGTGTGATCCTATCACATACAAAAGACCAGAAGTGAAGTCTTTGTTCACTGACACTGCCTCTAAGTGGGTTAACTTGAGAGACAGATAGTGAATCTTCTAAATAAGCTATAATAAAAGCTACTGCTCCTATATCACTCTAAGAAAACGACTCAGCCAGGAAGATGGTGTACACTGTAAATCCCAGCACTGGGGAGGCAGGGTTAGGAGGGTTGTGATTCATGTTCCACCTGGGCAAAATACCTAGTGATACTTCATCTCAACAAACAATTGGATGTGGTGGTGTGCAGCTATGTGGAAAGAGTAGGAAAGAGGGCTGAGGTCTGAGGCAAAAGCACAAGACGCTATTCCCAACATAACTGAAACCGAAAGGACTGAGCATGGCACCAGGGGTAGAATACTTGCCTGGCACATGCAAAGTCCCAAATTCAAATCCCAGCACCACCTAACACAATCAGTAAGTAGATGAATGATCTGTCCAACAGGGGCTGACAGGCCCTACTGCTGAGAAGCAGCCAGGTTGCTAGTTCACTCACTCCTCTCACACCCCAGGACCCATGCCCTGTACCTGCCAAGCTAGGAATCGATTTATTACTCCCTGCTAAGATCCCCCAAGCACCCTGCCATGCCTAAGATAAAGCCAATAACAGCTCCTCTCATGGGCCCAGGATCACAACCCAGAAGTCTGCCTACCTTCCCAACTGTGCATCCACCTCCCACTTCTGCACTGGGCTTGCGGCACAGGTCCTCGGCTGCTTCTTAGGATCCACCTGCTAACTTCCTGAGGGAAGTCTTGTGGGACTGAACAAGCCACACGTCCACCTGGGGTTTGGTGCTGCTTCTCACCCATGGGCCTAGAATGCCTATCCCTGTACTTAGGTGTTCTTTCCTTAATTTCAACCGCATTTTCCACATTCCAACTGTAACTAGCACTGTGTTACTCTCAAATTCTTCCTACAGGCTTTGAACCTAATCAGAAAGTTTGCTCCTCCAACCTAGATGCTTTCCCCAAACTCTATACACTTGTTCTTCTGGCTGTTTTCTTCTTTTTCTTGTCATGTGTGCTCTTCTGCACTGGTGTCAGAAGATGAGAGAGCTACATGGACACAGTGCTAGCTGTGCCCCTTCTGGGCTGTCAGTGTCTGGGGCTGAAGCTGGGTGGCAGTGTATACTTAGCAGGCACTAGGCCTAGGTTCAATGCCCAGCAACATCCCACAAATGAAGTTTACCCATGTGACTGCTGGCGTATTGTGTCACCTCTCATTTTGACTCCACAGGGGAGAATATGTTGCCCTTGCACACCGAGAACACATAAAGATGAGCACACTAAAACAACATTAACAGAAAGCAAGTTTTAAAATGTCTGGACTAGATTCTAAATTCTACAGGTAAAACAACTCCCAAGAAAACCTGCAGCTACAAGCTGTGCTCGCCCCTCTGAGGTGTAAACAGTACTTCTCTTCCTCACAGGCAAGCCCAGTCCTTAAATTGTCAAGCTTCACCCGCCTCAGTGGTGCAGGCTTCTAATTCCAGCTACTCAGAGGTGGAGATCATAAAGACTGCAGTTTGAGGTCAGCCCTGGGAAAGTCAGGTCAACAAGCTGGGCATGTGAACACCCTGCTAATTCAGCAACTCAAGAGGCAAGGGAGAGTCCTGGCCCAGGCAAAACACAAGCCCTGATCTGAGAAAATAAACGAAGCAAAACAATCATGGGGATGCAGTTAAAGTGGCAGAGTGTTTGCCTAGCAACCAGAAGACTTGAGTTCAAACCTATTTTTAAAAAAGGAGGGTACATTATCCATGCACATTTTCTGACTTACTACATATGAATGCAGACACTATTACTGATGCTGTATCTGCAAATATACATTCACCTCTCTGACACTCATCTCTTCCCTGGCCAGACACAGGCTGCACTTGCTGCCCAGGCACAGTGGCTCTCCGGGAGGTGACACTGGGAGCCAGCAAGGTCTTCCACAGCATCACCCACAGAGGTACTGCAAGAGGGATGTAAGTGGCTCCCAAACAACTGGGGTCACACAGGGCCACCTCAGCCTGCTCTGCATGGGGCCCAACCCTTCACCCTGCACACACTCCACAGGGAAATGCCTGCTCTACTTCCCAACACCTGTGCCAACACTCAATGTCCAAAGGAAATTATCTTTATACTCCACACTGTACCTCGCTGAAACTGAGCATCTTTTCTGTTTTTTATCAGCCATGTAGGATCACTCAAAAATGAATGGCTTGAATCCTCTAACCTTTCAACTCCTGGTGTTAGTCTGTTTCTTACTAAGGTATAGAAGTTCTTTTGTGGAGTTGGAGGTACGGCTCAGGTGGTAAAGTGCCAGCCAATGAGCAAAAGCCAAGTGTTAGTTCCGGTCTCAGACAAAATAAAGTTCTTTTACTGGGCACTGGTGGCTCACACCTGTAATCCTAGCTACTCAGGAGGCTGAGATCTGAGGATTGCAATTCAAAGCCAGCCCAGGCAGAAAAGTTCCTGAGATTCTTATCTTCAAATAACCATTACAAAACTGGAGGTGAGTCCAGCACTAGGTGGCTCATGCCCATAATCCTAGCTGATCTGAGGACGTCGGTTCAAAGCCAGCCCAGACAGGAAAGTCTGTGAAACTCATCTCCAGTAAGAAAAAAACAGAAGTGGCACTGTGGTTCAAGTGGCAGAGCACTAGCCTTGAGTAAAAGAAGCTCAGGGACAGTGCCCAGGCCCTGAGTTCAAGCCCCACAACCAACAAAAAGAAAAAAAAAATTTTGATGTTCTGGGTTCTGAGCTTTTAACATGTGGAGCTCTTTTTTTTTCTTTTTTGGTTGGTCACGAGGCATTTCAAATGAACAGTCACATACTTCACTCAGCATGATTCCTTCAAGCTTGAGCCTCACTGCTCCTCAAGAGTACTCACCCTTCCATCCAACTCCCCTGCCTCTTGCCTCCTCCTTACTGCCAAACACACCCACTGCACACAAGAGTTTACACTTACCACTCTAGCTATCATGCATAATCCCATTAGAAACTTGTGTGTAAATCTGTGGAACAAATGCTGTAGCTGCCAGCAGCATTGCCAGGCACTACCTAACCGCCCAACTCTTTCCAAAGAGGAACATACACTGCTAGTGGGAATGTTCAACCACTCTGAAAAGTAGTTTGGAGACATCTCAAAAAACAAAACAAAGTATTACCCTATGATCCAGCAATTCTACTCTTAGGCATATTTCCAAAACATTGTAAGTCAGGATACAGCAAAGCCAATAGCACAACCATAATCCTTACTGCACTATTTACCACAGTCAAGATATGGAATCAGCCTAGATGCCCCTCAATGGGCATATGGATCAAGAAGATGCTGTATACATACACAATGGAATTCTACTCATCCATTAGGAGAAATAATATTATATCATTTCCAAGGAAATAGAAAGACCTGGAAAAAATTATGTTAAATGAAGCAAGTCAGGCCCAGATAGACAAAGCATGCATGTTTTCCCTAATATGCAGAATCTAGAACTGATTTGTAAATGTACAAGTAAACACAAGAGGATTATATACAAGTTCACACAAATGCATCTTCAGGGGAGAATTCAAATGGTATAATTCCTTAGAAAAACTAGCAGTGCAACAAAATGAAGAGCAGGAAACTGACACTCGAAAGGGGACAGATGAATAGAGAGGAAGAGGGTGAGAATATCGTCATAATATTTAATGCATAGCCTACAAAATTAAGAAAATGGGGCTGGGAAGGTGGCTCAGTGGTAGAGCGCTTGCCTTGCATGCTTGAGGCCCTGGGTTTGATTCCTCAGCACCATATAAGCAGAAAAAAAAGCCGCAAGTGGCGCTGTGGCTCAAGTGGTAGAGTGCTAGCCTTGAGCTGAAGAGCTGAGGGATAGCGCCCAGACCCAGGGTTCAGGCCCCACGACCGGACCCAAAAACAAAACAAAACAAAATTAAGAAAATTAAGAGGAGCTGGGAATATGACTAAGTGGTAGAGTGCTGGCCTAGCATGCATGAAGTCCTGGGATCAATTTCTCAGCACCACATAAACAGAAAAAGCTGAAGTGGTGCTGTGGTTCAAGTGGTAGAGTGCTAGCCTTGAGCAAGAGAAGCTCAGGGACAGTGCTCAGACCCTGAGTTCAAGCCCCAGGACGGGCACCAAAAAAAAAACGAAGTAACTTAAGGATGATAAAAGGAATGCCATCAATCAAGATGAATTGTACTCATACAGTGATTTGTTGGATGGTAACTCCTTTATACAACTACTTAAATATATATAATATTTATATGTGTGTGTGTGTATATATATATATATGTATGACAGGCTTAATACACAGAGGGGGGGGGAAAAGGGAGCTAAAATATATATTTTGGGGGGGGGTCCAGTCGTGGGGCCTGAACTCTGGGTCTGGGCGCTGTCCCTCAGTTCTTCAGCTCAAGGCTAGCGCTCCACCACTTGAGCCACAGCACCACTTCCGGCTTTTTTCTTTTTGCTTATGTGGTGCTGAGGAATCAAACCCAGGGCCTCAGGCATGCAAGGCAAGCGCTCTACCACTGAGCCACCTTCCCAGCCCTAAAATATATTTTAAGTCCAGAATATAAAGAGATTAATATCCAGAATATAAAGAGAACTCAAAAAATTAAACAGAATAATTCATCTAATAAATGGACAAGCAAACTGAGCAGACAGCTCTCAAAAGAATACAAATGGCTGATAGATACATGAAGGAATGTTCAACATTCTTAGCCATTAGGAAATGCAAATGCCAAAAAAAAAGAAAAAGAAAAAGAAAAAGAAAAACAACACTAAGATTCCATCTCATCCCAGTCAAAAAGTACAAATGTTGGAGAGGATGCCAGGGAAAAGGGAACTACGCACATTTGGTGGGAATGTGCACTAGTGCAACCACCATGGAAGTCAGTGTGGAGCTTCCTCAAGAGTCAATGTGGGCCTTCCTATTACCTGACATTCCACTAGTGGGCATGTGCCCCAAGCAGGGCAAGCCAATACCAGAGAGACACTTACCTGCACAACTTTGTACACCACATCACTGTTCACAGCAGCCAAACAGAAATTTGTAGGAAAATGGACACAATTGAAGGACCTCAGACTGAACCAGCTCAGAAAGCAAAATATTGTGTTTTCACTCTTGTGTAGAAGTTAGACCTAAGTTAGACATATATACACAGACATGTGTACCTATCCATGGATAAACACTGAACATGAATCTAAGGGGGAAGAAAAAAAGAACAGAGGTGTCCTGAGTAAATGCCCATGCTGAAAACAAAGAACTGGCTACAAAGGCATTCATTCAGGAGCATTAGAAAAGGTCACATGCAGTCACCACAGCATCTCCTCAGCATGAAAACAAGACAGCCATCAAAAACACAGTATCTGGGGCTGGGAAGGTGGCTCAGTGGTAGAGCGCTTGCCTTGCATGCATGAGGCCCTGGGTTCGATTCCTCAGCATCACATAAGCAAAAAAAAAAAAAAGAAAGAAAAAAGCCAGAAGTGGCGCTGTGGCTCAAGTGGTAGAGCGCTAGCCTTGAGCTGAAGAGCTGAGGGACAGTGCCCAAGCCCAGAGTTCAGGACCATGACCGGACCCAAAAAAAAAAACAAAAACAAAAACAGCATCTGAAACCCAGATCCTGTCCCTGCTTGTTCTCAGGGGAATGTTTTCAGGGCCCCACCCACCCATGACAGCAAAACATTTGTAGAGCTCAAGGCCCTCCTACAAAACACATGGTGTCTTCTCAGAGCACCTGCCTATGGCTGCAGTCACACAAACCTTTTTTTTTTTTTTTTGGTCAGTAGTGGGGCTTGAACTCTGGGCCTGGGCACTGTCCCTATGCGCTTCAGCTCTACCACTTGAGCCACAGCACCACTTCTGGTTTTCTGGTGATTAATTGGAGAGAAGAATCTCACAGACTTTCCTTCCCATGCTGGCTTTGAACCGTAATCTCAGATCTCAGCCACCTGAGTAGGGTTACAGGCTTGAGCCACTGGTGCCTGGGTTTTCTTTCTTTCTTTTCTTTTCTTTTTTTTTTTTTTGTTGCAGGTTCTGGGACTTGAACTCAAGGCCTGGGTGGGTACTGTTCCTGAGCTTTTGTACTCAAGGCTGGTGATCCACCACTTGAGCCATTAGCTCAAGATAATTAGAGATAAGAGTGTCACAGAATCTCCTGTCCGAACTGTCTTCAAACCTCGATCCAAAGATCTCAGTGCCCTGAGTAAGCTAGGATTACAGGCGTGAGACACCAGTACCCATCCAGATCTTCCTCTTTTTAATCATAGTGAAGGGACCAGCCCAGGGTCACCTATATGAAATAAGCACCCTCTCCTTGGGCTTCCTCCAAGCCCATTTCTAATCATTTTCAACAATAAAATCCATCAATGTAATGAACTGATTCTGCTAATTTACTAATAAAAACACAACTTCATAAAAATTTAATTCCATTCATTAATGAAGATGACAAAAAAAAACACGAAATACTTTTCTTTGGTTGTGGGGGGAGGGGTGTTGGTTGTGGGGCCTGAACTCTGGGCCTGGATGCTGTCCCTCAGCTCTTCAGCTTAAGGTTAGCACTCTACCACTTGAGCCACAGTGCCACTTCTGGCTTTTTCTGCTTATGTGGTACTGAGAAATCAAGCCCAGGGTCTCATGCATGTAAGCAAGCACTCTGAGTCACCTTTCCAGCTCCTAAAACACAGAATTTTAAAGAATATTTTTATCTACTTGTTAGTTCTGCAGTGCTGGGATAGAACCTGGGGCATTCCTAGATGGTGCTCAAGAACGCTTCCGCAAATCCATCTCAAATAAACACAGCAGCAAACGGAAGCACACTCCTACCTGTTCTGGTGCTACTAAGGTTCCCTTAACTTGATGCCACCAGGTCTGCAGGCTCATAAGCAGCTCAAGTGCAAGCAGGAGACACTGACCCAGGCTCCTCCAGGCAACTGGAGGGGTGGGGGGGAAGGGGGTAAAGGAGGAACACAGTGTTCTCCAGACAGGCAGAGGATGAGAGGCCATAGCAGTGCAGAGAGAGGTGACCAGGAGAAGAAGGACCCACCCACGCTGCTGAGCTGTGCGCCAAGCCATATCAGAGAACAAGAAAAGTCCTACAGCAGGTGCTTTACAAAGTCCTGAGGAGAGAGGCAGGAACAGGGTAGAGGGAGGCAGAGGCTGAATTCCATGTTTCAGGACTGGCCTGGGCTGAGTGGGGTTCACTCCTCAATACCCAGAAAACACAGGCAGGAAGCATGCAGTGTGGAAAAGAGGAAACCTACACACAGAATTTTACCATGGGATTAAAATTTTTATTAGCCAGGAAGCAAATGAACATATTTAAGCCTGTGGGACAAGGCCTGTGAGACCTATCTATCCCTGGCTCTCTCTCTGTCTCTCTCTCCCCCAAAGTACTTCAAAGTTTCTCACATGGCTACTTGCTGAAGTTTTCAGGTAGGTGTATTCTAGTTTAACCTGGACTCTTTGGACTGGAGAGGGATTCTAGATTCCCAGCAGTACTTCCTCAGTAGTGTCACACTTTACCTAAGGTATTCTCACTTAAGGTACACTAAGCTACCATCTGTGCCCAGAAATAAGCTTTCCTTTACACAACAACAACAAACACCATTCATCCTCTGCTAGACTCTACCTCAGGCTAACAGGGAACTCCTCATAGTGGATACACAACGGGATGATGACAGGGAGTGGGAGAATGGGAAATGAGAGCTGCAGATACCCAAGAGAAACACTCGGGCCTTGACCTGACAGGAGAAATGGGAGAGAAGACAGGGCTGGGGTGTGGCTCAAAGCAGAGCAAGGCCAGAGTTCTATCCCTGCCATGTCTGAGCTGCCACAGACCATTGCAGTGCTGAGCCTGAGCCTCGCAAAAAAAAAAAACACAAAAAACACAAAAAAACAGAGACCCAATGGCAGCTGCCCCAGAAGAGCTGAGGTAGAGCACCTGCTGGGGTGAACAGGCCCGTGCAGCCAGACAGCCTGTCACAGAGGGGGAAAGTGTCACCACCGAGGTGGGGAATGCGGGGGGGGGGGGGGGGGGGGGGGGGGGGGGGATGGGGAGAGGGGAGGACACAGACACAAAGGGGGGAGGGGAGGTCACAGTGGGGGAGGGGTAGATCAGAAGGGATGGAGGTCACAGAGGGGGAGGAGGATGTCACAGAGGGGGAGAATGAAGTCACAGAGGGAGAGGACAAGGTCACAGAGGTGGGGGATGAGGTCACAGAGGGGGAGGGGGAGGTCACAGATGAGGTCACAAAGGTAGGGGACAAGGTCACAGAGGGGTTAGGACACAGCAGGCCTTCAGACAGGGAGCAGGGTACTGAAGGGTTCCAGCTGAGAGACCATGCTCAGCCTCAGCCAGTCCTCCTCTGGTCCCCAGGGCCTCACCTCGCCCCTCCTCCTGGGTGGTCCCCCTCCCACTCCCAGCTCCAGCTGGGGTCTCTGATCCAATAGACTCAGTTAGGGCTTCAACTGCCCTGCAACCTCCTCCCCTTCAGATCTCACACCTACATGGCCCTGTGAGGCCATCAGTCAACAATCGGGGCCTTGGACAGCCATGGACTCTGCGCTCCTGCAACCACACAGACCAAGTACTACAGTGCCCCCTTCAGAAGGCTCCAACTCCAGTCTGTTCTCAGCCACAGAAACTCCAAATGTAGCCTGCTCACACCACTTCTCTCAGTCATGAGGCCATCTCCATGCAGCTCCAAGAGGCCTGGCCATAAGGCCGACCCCATCACTTTCTTGTTAGTTTGCTTGAGCCAGTCATGGGGCTTGAACTCAGAACCTAGGCACTATTGTCTGTGAAGGAGGCACTGTGCTGAGTTTTGCAAATATTATACATAACCCTTACCACATCTGTGTTTTATGGATAAGATTAAATTATGGAATGGGAAATTAAGGGATATGGAGAGTTGGTTTATTGGCCTAAGATCATATAATAAGTGAACTAGGGAGCTGCTCCCTAGTAAATACAACAGGTCTGAAGGAAGAGGAAACATCATCAAATGGGACAAAGACTGAAGTGCATCCATACAATTTTGCAACAAGACATACACTGTGGTAGAATGCTTGCCTGAGTGAGACTTAGAATCCACCCTAGCACCATCTGCACATCTACAGTAATGTAAGCAAACCCCTTCCAGTGGAGTGATAAAGAGGCAGAATCCGATTACTGAGGATTAGGGGGTGAGAAAACCTGTTGCTAAAGGCTACCAACAATAATGCCATGTCCAAGGCACCACCCCTCCTGCTTCATGGGCACCCCACCTTTTAAGCTCCCTGGCCCTTCTAGGTGGACACCACTACCACTGCTCTCCAGGTGGAAGTTGTGTCAGAGGCTCAGGAGTCAACAGTCATGCTGCAAGCATGGGCTAAGTATATTCTGAGTTAATTCATCTCTCAAAGCCATGCTCTTCTTCTCTCAGTGCTATGGCTGATACGAAGGTTTCAAGCCCAATACCAAGCTGAAAAACACAATGACCAACTTCATGTGCCAAGATGTAAGGTGCCTTTTACTGACTCCAATAACAACCACAATCAAGCCCCACTTTTTTTAAATAAATAAATCTGCCATAGGTCCAAGATGACAATAATTTCTATTCTTCAGTAGTTCTTTTGCTTTTGTGTTTTGGTTTTTGTTTTACTAGCTGACCATCTTACAACAGAAAAAAAATGAAAGTATTTGGGGTATGAAAGATATTAAGAAAAGTCACAGCAGGGTGCCCGTGGCTCCCACGGGTAATCCTAGCTACTTAGGAGGCTGAGATATGATGATCGAAATACAAAGCCAAGTAAAGTCCATGAGACTCTTACCTCCAATTACGCACCAAAAAGCAAGAAAGTGACTCAAATGGTAGAGCGCTAGCCTAGAGGGGAAAAGCCTGGGAAGAGCGCCTAGGCCCTGAGTTCAAGCCTCAGGATAGAGGGAGGGGGAGCTGCTGCATCTACGTGCCTTTTTTTCCCATTTACATGCCATCTTTTTCTCAGTAGCCCAATCTGGCCTGGAACTCAGGAACTTCCGTCTCCTGCCTCGCATATAAGATCTCAAAACCACTCCCAAATTTGCTCTATTATAAAACACGGTTCAGGGGGTTCACACCCGCCCTCCATGGGCACCGCGGGTCCCTCCGCGGGAAGCGCCTGACGAACCCGCGCGCGGACGGGCGTTTCACACACCACACTGGGGCCAAAGGCGGCAAGCACCAACAGACCGCTCCAGGACGCAGCCCCACTCCGCAGGCCCGGGCTCCCCGCGCACGGCGGCCCGCGCTCACGAGTCCGGGCGGACCAGGGGGGAGCCGCGCTCCGGGCTGGGCGATCTGAGGCCCGGCCCGCGCGCCCGGCTCGCGCCCGCCCGCCCCGCTCACTCCGGCCCGGCCCGCACACACCCGCCCGGGCCAGCCCGCCCCGCTCACCCGCCTCGCGGGCGGTGTCGCCTGGCCCGGCCCGGGCCCGCTGCTGGGCGGCCGCCCGCGGCGACGCGGGGCTCACTGGCGGCGGCGCGCGACGGGCCAGGGGCCGCTCGGCACCATGCTCCCCGCCACTCCGAGCTCAGCGTCCCGCTCCGCAGGGGGACCCGACGGCCCGGGCTGTGGGCGCCCGGCTCCACCGCAGCAGCGTAGGCTCCGCGCGGACTCCGGCGGCCGTGGCTTCCGGGTAAAAAAAAACACACACGCCAGCGCCGTCGTCGCCGTGACCTCTGACCCCTGACGTCGACGGCGGCGCGGCCGGGACAGAATTCTGCGGACGCCAGCAGCGGAGCCCTGCCCACCAGACCCCGTCCAGGTGTGCGGCGGCGTGCGAGGTGGCTTCCCCGCGTCCGGGGGCTCTGTGCCGGGGTGTGGGATTGTGCGCGCGGAGTCTGCATGGGTGTGCGTGTGTCGTTACGCTTGGAGTGCAAGGGTGGGTATGGGGCACGTGTGGCCATTTCTACTGACGTGGACTCAGGAAACAGGATATGTGCGCGCGCATGCGCGCGCCTGTACCACGCACTCGTGGATGGCGACTGCAGTGTGCGCGTGCCCGTGGGTGTCTGATTCCCGTGCTGTGTGTTGGCCACGGCTGATACTAGCATAGTTTCGCACTTTGCCTACCAGTGTGAGACCTGGAATTTGACCTCCACCACTCCAAAAAAAAAAACTAAAACTAAAGTATCAAGTGGGTATGGGAGCGGCTCTTAACTCTACTTACGGGAGAAAAAAGCCAAAACTTGGAGATGTGTTTCTAGTGGTAAGAACTCCAGCCTTGAGCAAAAGGCTTAGTAGGAACACTGGCCCTGAATTCAAGCCCCCAGAGCCAGTACCAAAAAAGAGTTGCAATTCCTACAGTCATTTAGTAAAATAACGTGATATTGTCATTTAGTAAAATAATTTGATATTATCAAAGTACATTTAAAGATAAGCAGATCATCTCGAGAAAATATTACTCTTCCCGGCTGTGAGGCTCATGCCTGTAATTCTAGGTGCTCAGGAGGCTGAGATCTGAAGATCAAGGCTCAAAGCCAGACCAAGCAAAAAAGTTTGTGAGACTCATCTCCAATTAACTACTAAAAAAGGTGGTAGTTAAAATGTGGTTCAAGCCGGGCACCGGTGGCTCACGCCTGTCGTCCTAGCTACTCAAGGAGGCTGAGATCTGAGGATCGCAATTCAAAGCCAGCCCGGGCAGGAAAGTCCATGAAACTCTTACCTCCAATAAACCACTAGAAAATCGGAAGTGGCGCTGTGGCCCAAGCTGTAAAGCTCTTCCCTTGAGCTGAAGAGCGCAGGGACAGCGCTCAAGCCCAGAGTTCAAGCCCCGCAACCGACCACTCCCCCCCCCCAAAAAATGTGGCTAAAGTGGTAAAGAGCTAGCCTTGAGCAAAGCATCTCAGGGACAGTGTCCAGGTACTTGAACAAGAGCCCAAATACACAAAATATGTATTTTATTTTGCTTTTTTTAATTGCCAGTCCTGGGGCTTGATCTCAATGTTCCAGAGAATGTGGCAGAGGAGCAGCCTCACAGCATGCCCTTTGCATAGAAGATACGTAATATCAAAGACACATCCTATTGACATTTTATTCCCTTATTGAAGATAAAATGTATTGGATGGGTTGTTCTGTTACATTCTTTACTGTGACACCCTGATCTGCAGCAAATCTCCTTTAAGTTGTTTTTCTCAATAATTTTGCAACAGCAATGGGAAGCTAACAGACAAAATTCATAATTCTTAGCTGTCTTCCACTATTTGGACAGATTTATGCATTTAAAAATGATTGCTATGGGCTGGGAAAGTGGCTCAGTGGTAGAGTGCTTGCCTTGCATGCATGAGGCCCTGGGTTTGATTCCTCAGCACCACATAAGCAGAAAAAGCTGGAAGTGGCGATAT
>NW_012267380.1:2671546-2672931 GCF_000151885.1 Dipodomys ordii
GAGCACTTGCCTTGCATGCTTGAGGCCCTGGGTTCGATTCCTCAGCACCACATAAGCAGAAAAAAAAAAGCCAGAAGTGGCGCTTCCGTGGGACTCTTATCTATAATTAACCACTAGAAAAACCGGATGTGGTGCTGTAAGCTCAAATGGTAGAGTGTTCTCCTTGAGCTGAAGAGCACAGGGACAGCCGGGAAGCCCAGAGTTCAAGCCCCACAACCAACAAAACAACAACAACAAAAAAAAAAAAACCTGCTATGGCAGACTGGAGGGAGATAGCTTGCTTAGTGGTAGATCAAGTATTTATTTAGCACATATGAGACCCTGGGTTCAATACCAGCACAAAACATTTTCAATAATAAGTGATCACCAAGTCTGCTGATATGTTGCCCTGACATCTGCATTCCTGTCACAAACATCAATAATCTAAACCTAATGGGTGGCTCATACCAGTAACTACAGCTACTTTCAGCGGTTCAAAGCCAGTCCAGGCAGACAAATCCAAAACTTTTATTTTTGAATTAGCCAGTAAAAAGCCATACTAGAGGTATGGCCCAAGTGGTAGAGTGCCAGTCTTGAGCAGAAAAGGCCAAGTGAAGGTGGGAGTCTGCAATCCCAGCTACTCAGGAGGCTGAGATCTGAGGGACATGGTTCAAAGATAGCCCTGGCAGCAAAGTCCATGAGACTCTTACCTCCAATGAACCACCAGAAAACTGGAAGTGGCACTGTGGCTCAAGTGGTAGAGCACTTGACTTGAACTGAAGAGCTTTGGGACAATGCCCAGGCCCAGAGATCAAGCCCCATGATCGACAAAAGGGGGGGGGCAAGTGAGAGTACAAGACCCCCAAGTTCAAGCCCCAGTAGTGACATAAAACACACACACACACACACATGGGCTAGGAATGTGGCTTAGTGGTAGAGTGCTTGCCTAGCATGCATGAAGCACTGGGTTCGATTCCTCAGTACCTCATACACAGAAAGAGCCAAAGGTTGTGCTGTGGCTCAAGTGGTAAAATATTAGCCTTGAGTACAGAGAGGCTCAGGGACAGTGGCCAGGCCCTGAGTTCAAGCCCCAAGACTGTCAAACACACACACACACACACACACACACAAAATAAAACAACTGAACTTAACATGGAAGTGGTCAAATTCAAAGAAAGCTCTGCATATTTTTTAAATTTCATAAAAATAAATGGTATAGGGCTGGGAAGGTGGCTCAGTGGTAAAGCGCTTGCCTTGCATGCATGAGGCCCTGGGTTCAATTCCTCAGCACCACATAAGCAAAAAAAAAGCTGGAAGTGGTCTGTGGCTCAAGTGGTAGAGCACTAGCCTTGAGCTGAAGAGCTGAGGGACAACGCCCAGGCCCAGAGTTCAGGCCCCACGACCGG
>NW_012267380.1:2672981-2692419 GCF_000151885.1 Dipodomys ordii
TGGTCTGTGGCTCAAGTGGTAGAGCACTAGCCTTGAGCTGAAGAGCTGAGGGACAACGCCCAGGCCCAGAGTTCAGGCCCCACGACCGGACCCCCCCCCCAAAAAAAATAAAATAAATAGTATGATCCTAATCTCCAGTAGTAGAGGACCTAAGGTTACACTTAAAGAGTGCTCTCATTGGCTGTGGTAGCACACACCAGTATGTGGATGAAGCAGGAGTATGACGAGTTCCAACCAGCCTGGGCTACACCTTTGCCGGGCGCTGGTGGTTCACACCTGTAATCTTAGCTACTAAGGAGGCTGAGATCTGAGGATCGTGGTTCAAAGCCAGCCTGGGCAGGAAAGGATGTGAGACTCTTATCTCCAATGCACCACCAGAAAACCAAAAGTGACACTATGGCTCAAGTGGTAGAGTACTCTCCTTGAGCTGAAGAGCTCAGGGACAGCACCCAGACCTAGAGTTTAAGCCCCACAACTTACCCCCCCCAAAAAAAGTGCTCTCCCTCTTCCTCTTCTCCAATAAACAACCTAATATAAAATCCTAAAATCCTATTGTCTATACTTTTATTACTCTCTTCCCAGATTGATGAGATTTTAAGGAGTTAAAGGGTTCTTGCAAGCATTAAATATGTTGTTCTTTGCCTAATGCCAAGTGTGGATGAAGCACTGGTAATAGCTACCTGCTGTCATTCTCACAATACAGGGTTTGTTCCAAATATCAGAGGAATAACACACGCACAAACTGCTTGCTCAGCTCAGCACCTGGGACAGAGGGCCGAACCACTGTCAGTTGTAATTTTTGCATTCAGTAGTTAAATAGGTGCTTAGTGCCTATCACTTCCTAGGTCACCCGAGTTCTGGGATAGCAACTCTTCCTCTGCCGCATCATAAATGATCACCAGGACCTGTGCGTTTGCTTATCTCCCCACTCTCCAATGTGTGTGTTTTTCTGACCTCAAAGTGTATGCAAGTGTAAGTGAGTGTGTATTATTGATACTGGGGTTTGAAACCAGGGCTTCAAGCTGCTGGACTGGCACTCTACCATTGATCCACACCTCCAGCCTTGTTTTTGCTCATTGTTATTAGGATAGGGTCTAACTTCCTACTCAATCTGCCTACTTTAGGCTTTCTGTCCTCACTGGGCCACCGATGCAAACTATAGCATCTGGCTTCCCTCCACTGAAGTGGAATCTCATGAATTTTTCTGCACAGCCTGGCGTGGTCTTCCTAACCTCAGCCTCCCAAGTAGCAAGGATGGCCAGAACCAGCCACCGATACTGGGCTTTCTATTTTTTGAAACAAGGTCTCATTATGTAGCCCAAAACAACTGATTCCTGCCTCAGCCTTGTCAGGACTAGAATTATAGCAGGTACAACCCTGCCCAGCTTTGCTGGTTTAGGATGTAGGATTAACAAGGTTTTAAAGGAAAGTACTTTCAGCAAATGACAGCAAAGTCCAGTCCGCACTGAGTGGTTCATCTAGACACAAGGATTTCAGAATGATGTTCTACCATTTACCAAGTGACAACACACTGGCATACTTAAACAGTAGTCACCTCCACTCATGGGTCTGTCTGGAGACATGACCAGAATCCCTGCTCCCTACCCCACCCCAGTAGTGCCAACACACTTTCAGCTTGATCCCCGCCCCCAATAGCAGTGCCTAAGGGTTTCCTTATTTAAGAATGCTTACCGTGCCTGTGGCTGTCATCCCAAATCCAAGAAGCTATATTTCTTTCCACTTCATTGACTGTTTATTAAGGGAGTAAGCAGTGAACCATCTGGAAGGAATGGAGGCCTGTATGGGAAATAATACACAGCCCTGTGGTTTAGAGAGGTCAGGCCTCCAGCCGCCCTGAAGCTTGCGCCGCCTCTACAGGTGGCATTCTGTCTTGGCAACCCAAGGGGGGTTGCCTGGGAAACCCTGACCAGGGCAGTGAGCCCTTTAAAACAACAAACTGTTGAGCGTGGTGTTTCCCTTTGTTCTAGACTCCTGGTCCATTCTGTCGTTCTTGCTGTAGGACAGTTTTGACATCTAGTCTTAGCTATCCAATCTAGTTGGATTACTAGATTTGGGTTGTTTGTGACACAAAATCTCTTTCCCTTAAACATTCCTGGGTTTCACCAGATCCTTTTTTTTTCTGGGGGGGGAGGTCTGTGGTGGGGCTTGAACTCAGGGCCCAAGAACTGTGCCTGAGCTTTTTTGCTCTAAGTTACAACTTTGAGCCACAGTACCACTTCTGGTTTTTTGGCGGTCAACTGGAGATAACTCTCATGCCCTTTGCTGCCTGCACTGGCTTCAAACTGTGATCCTTCGCCTCCTGAGTAGCTAGGACTATAGGTGTGAGCCGCAGGCACCCAGCTAACATGCTCTTTTAAAGCTGGTGTCTTTTGCAATGGGAAGGGAGGAATGAGGCAAAAAGGGAACCGTTTACACTAAGCAAAAAGTAAGAAATGTAAACATCACCTGATGTGGAAGAAATAATTGTATTGTCAAAGCTCATAGAATTCACAAACTTTATGGACCATAATAAAGACAATTTGCCTTGTGAAGGTTAAAATGTGTTTGGAACTTTAACTATCACTATTACACAATACTCTGAAATATGTGAAATTTATATAATCACCTAATCTCAATTTAAAAAGTAAGAGAAGTGATGGGTTAGGAGCAATGGGTGACAATGTTGTCAGATACCTTGTATCCATATACTGTTTTGTAGAATGGGAACTTCTTTGTACAACTACTTACAATAAAAAAAATTTTTTTTTAAAAAAAAGATGATGGGGCTGGGAAAGTAGCTCAGTGGTAGAGTGCTTGCCTTGTCCTGGGTTTGATTCCTCAGTACCACATAAGCAGAAAAAAAGCCAGAAGTGGCACTGTGGCTCAAGTGGTAAAGCACTAGCCTTTAGCTGAAGAGCTGAAAGACAGTACCCAGGCCCAGAGTTCAGGCCCCACGACTGACCAAAAAAAAAAAAAAAAAGCTGATGTCTTTCCTTATGATGATGGGGAAATATTGGTACTTTTTTTTTTTTGATGGTGGTGGTTGTCGTTGTGGGGCTTGGGGCTTGAACTCTGGGCTTGGGTGCTGTTCCTGTGCTCTTCAGCTCAAGGTGAGTGCTCTTTCGCTTGAGCCACAGCGCCACTTCCAGATTTCTATTGGTTTATTGAAGATAAGAGTCTCACTGCCCAGCTGGCTTTGAACCGTGATCCTCAGATCTCAGTCTCCTGAGTAGCTAGGATTACAGGCCACCGATACCTGGCTAATATTGGTGCTCTTTTATCAAGGAAGTCTCCTTGTTGGATAGCTCCCAGGGCTCTATCACAATGAGCTTGGCCCCTACCCATTTTTTCTGTATCTTAAGACTAAGTAGTAGCTTATATAGAATTTCCACAATGTTAATTGTGGTAACAGCAAATTCCCTTATTCTATTCTCAGTCATTTTTACAGACAATGAAGATGGTTACAGCTTAAAAAGGGGAACCTCTAGGGGCTGGGAAGGTGGCTCAGTGGTAGAGCGCTCGCCTTGTATGCCTGAGGCCCTGGGTTCGATTCCTCAGCGCCACATAAACAAAAAGAAAAAAAAAGCCGGAAGTGGTGCTGTGGCTCAAGTGGTAGAGCGCTAGCCTTGAGCTGAAGAGCTGAGGGCCAGCGCCCAGACCCAGAATTCAGGACCCACGACTGGACCAAAAAAAAAAAAAGGGGGGGCAGGGAACCCCTAAAGCTGGCCCAAAGTGCCATACCTGTAATCCCAGCCTTTGGGAGGCAGTTCTACACTAGACTAGGTTACGCAATGACATTCTGTCTCAAATGAAATAAAAACAAAAACTCATGTGAGATGAAAATATTAACAATCATACATATTCTAATAAAGAGCTCTACACCAATCTGTAAGAAGGAGGGCTCACAAAGCTTTATTGATACGCACTTATTTCTGAAAGGTTTACCCAAGTCACATTTTGTGCATGAAATAGCACATTTTCTTGAGAAAAACAGAAATGTGATCATCATCTGGATGCTCATGTATAGCAAGCCCCCTACACAAGACAAGAGCCATTATCTCAAGAACTTGACCAAGACATCCACAAAACCTCCATTCAAAAACCTGGAGATCCACACAAAACGCTCTTGTAGGCTGATAAGCATATCCAAGTTAACATAATGGACAACAAAAAGAACTATGTTTTCTAGAGAATTAAGCCTGTAGAAGCATGAATTAGCACCTAGGAAGTACAGGGAAAATGAGAGGAGGAAAGTTGCTGAGCTTATCTAAGAGGATTCCCACTGACATCTCAGGGTAGCTTCCCCCAGAGTGTGGGGATAGGTGGACTCCACCACTTCATGTCAAAGTGCTGGGTGACAGCAGGTGTGGCAAACTGACAGATTTGGTAATATACATTAAATAAAGGCCAAAACTTTATATACTTGCCCTGGTTTCTGAGTTTATGTTTACTCTTGGGTAGGCATTGGGAAACCAATAGACCCTTGCTTAGCTGCTTGCAACCCACACTGTTCAAAATGGTGCATCAGAGAAATTTCACAGGGACACTACTGACAAGCTGTAGAGGTCAGACTGGAACCAGGGTATGAAAAGTTCCACTGGCAACAGGGAAGTCCTAGCTACTCAGAAATTAGGACTGAGGCTTGAGATCAGTATAGGTGAAAAGTTATTGTGCTCCCTATCTAAACAGACAAGCTGGGCATAGTGGCTCATGTCTGTAATTCCAGCTTATAGGAGACATATGTAGGAGACTGGCAGTCCAGACAAGCTCCCAGAAACTAGCATGAGACTCAAAGAGTATCTAAAGCAAAAAGGGCTGGAGTATGGCTCCAATGGTAGAATGCCTGCCTCGCACGCACAAGTATCTGAGTTCAAGCCCCAGTAATGCAAAGAGAAAAAGTTTCCACACTGCAGGTAGCATCCAGACTGCAATACTTAACATTAGAGTCTGCATTTAATGCAGTGGTCTTTGGTTAGCTGGCATTAACCACTTGGAGGAAAACTAACTTGTTTACAAGGTGGTTCTTAACTGAGGCAGGACTGCTCCAGGGGGTGTTTACAACCATGGGGGGGGGGAGGTAAACAACCCATAATGCACAGTACATTCCCCCCACAACACAAATCCTCAGGCCACAATGGCATTAGGTACTGAGGCTGGACAATTCTGAAAGAGGGGTACACACCTGTCACTTGACTGGCTGGCTATGAAGTCACAAGAATAGTACAGAGACTGCAAGGCACCCTACACCCCATGCTCCCTGGCCATGGGTCTGCTCCTTACATCAAACAACTCCATAAAGAATGAGCCAGGGCTGGGACGGTGGCTCAGTGGTAGAGTGCTTGCCTTGCATGCATGAGGCCCTGTGGCTCAAGTGGTAGAGTGCTAACCTTGAGCTGAAGAGCTGAGGGATGGCACCCAGGCTCAGAGTTCAGGCCCCACAACCAGCAAAAAGAAAAAATGAGCCAGGCTGGATACCACATGCCTGCTGCAACCCCAGAACTCGGGAGGCTGAGGCAGGAGGACCACAAGTCCAAGGTCAGACAGGGCTACATAGCAAGACTCTGCTTTGAAAACCCAAAATTACCAAAAGAGAATAGTGAATGAACAGGGGAAAAGATGTCAGAAGCATAATTCAAATCCTCCCTTGGCTGAGATGAACAGTAACTCTATGTGACCTAAAATTATTATTCTGAATTTTTAACCTCTGACTACACAGTATCTCAAAGTTAAGGTTAAAGACAAAGTCCATGTTTTAGGAGGGAATATGTCTAAATACTTTTTGATTCATTTCCGTGGACCAATGACATGAATTAATGCTGAAGGCAAATACTCAGTATACATCAAACTGAAAAAATAATTAACACAGAGAACGTATGCATGACACCAATGAGTAGTTTTCTTTTTTTAAGCATATTTATAATTTTACATATTTACTTATTGATATATCTTCTGTCTTTACAATTAGAAAATTATTTCAAACTGTGGGAGGGTGGTAACATCAAGTGCCTTTCACATATCCTTAGTAGAGCAATGATTTCTCCTTGCCTTTAACAGCAGTGTCCCACCCAGAGCCAAAGCCCAGTCAAGGCTATCACAGAAGCACAGTGACAAAACCCTCATAGAAGCCTAAAAAGGAGTGCATTTCAGTGACTCAAATAAATAGCGATTTATTATTTACTATACCTCCCCTGCAGAAAGAAAAACAAATGATCCCCACAACTGTACCTTGAAAATGCCCTGACACCTAAGTGAGAAAGCTCTATTCTGGATCCACCTGGTAACCTGTGCAGAGACCCCAACACTCAGGTCCAGAAGTACCATCCACGAAGCCCCTCACCCTGCATACACTTGAGGTTGCAAGGGTGGAGGTAGTTTGTCATTCTCCACGTTTTCAGAGTCAATGGCTGCTAAGGGCTGACTCGGAGGCTTAATTTCAAGTGGGTATTTCTCCACAATGTCTTGTACCTCTTTTGCAATCCCATCCGTCCAATCTATTAAGTCTTTCTCCAGCTTCTTGGCCTCACTCATGAGCCTTTCCTGACGCTCATTCAACTGAGACAGGAGGTCCAAGTTCTTGTACATCTGCTCCACACCCCAGCAAGAGTCAGAAGACCAGCTCTCGGCTTCCTGTTTCCGGGGTGAACTCTGGCCACACATGTATCGGTCAAAGTCCTCCTGACTTAGATTCAGTGACCGGGCGTCTAACTTCTCAATGAAAGCCACAGCACAACACTGCCAAAAGAAGAGAAAGAGATTGCAGTCAAATCAGAAAAGGTTACACATAAACACTTCAACGTCACAAACCACCAAATCTGCTACAGCACAGCACTGTCAAGAGAAGAAAAGGAATTATGGTCAAATTAGAAAAAGTTGCACATAAACACTTCAACGTCACCCAACTGCCGAGTCAATCGAGGGTTGGTGCTTCATGCTTATAATTCTAGCTACTCAGGAGGCTGAGATCTGAGGCTCATGGTTTGAAGCCAGCTCCAGCAGAAAAATCTGTGAGATTCTTTTTTTTGGCGGGGGGGAGGGGTCCGGTCGTGGGGCCTGAACTCTGGACCTGGGCGCTGTCCCTCAGCTCTTCAGCTCAAGGCTAGCGCTTTACCACTTGAGCCACAGCACCACTTCCGGCTTTTTTTCTTTTTGTTTATATGGTGCTGAGGAATCGAACTCAGGGCCTCAGGCATGCAAGGCAAGCGTTCTACCACTGAGCCACCTTCCCAGCCCCATCTGTGATTCTTATCTCCTTCCAATTAGCTATCAAAAAGTCAGAAGAGCTGGGTCTCAAGGGTTAGAGAACAATAAAGCTTAAAGACAGTGCCCAGAGAGTTCAAGCCCCAGGATTGGAAAAAAGCAAAACAGCAAGTCATGGCCAGGTTTGTTTATATTTTGAGAAGCTCCAGGGCCATACATGAGGTATACCTCGCTAGACCCCATAAAGTGACTCCCTTCAGCACTCTGATGGGCACAGCAACCCTGGTGCAACCCAGCACAAGTAACAGGGGCTGTATGTAGGTGGAAGTGACGTGCAGCCCATGAGCACAGAGTGCTAGGAAGCGCCCTATTAAATGGATGTCCACGTACACTTCCCTTTGCTGACTCAGCTTTTCTACAAGGGCAGGCAGGTGTGCATAGAAAACATGTGACAGGAACACTGGTGAAGTGGTGAAGTTTTGAATGAAACTCCGTCCTTCAAGGATGGTGTCACAGACCTGTGACCAGGCGAGACAGTGCAGAGAGAACACCAAAGAACAATTCACAGGGAAGGTGACACAGAGGAAGTGGAACTCTGGACACTGTAGACAACAGGCCACAGCAAAGTAAGAGCGCAGGGCTCAATAAAAGCAGAGTGAACTATGTCTTTAAGTCCCATCAAAGCTCAAGGTGAGGCATCTGCAGTGAGGAAGCCCACAGTGGGGTGACACGGCCCCTGTACTGGAGGAAGGGCCTGGCCTAGCCTGGCCACAGCTGCCCCAGCCTGCAGCTCTCACTTGTCCAGGCCTGTCCCAATCCTCGGCCCATGCTCACCAGGTTGGTGAAATAGTAGCCGTCCTCTCCAGTCATCAGGCGGCTGGGGTTGCAGAATCTCGTGATGTACTGGATGTTGGACTGCAGGCGCGGCGGGTTACCCTTCAACACGATGTAGATGAGGGTGGGCAGGAAGTCATCGGCCGATGCCGGCTCATTCTTAGTGATCTTGATGGCGTTGAATATGTGCTTGCTACACCTGGTGATACAGGCCAGCTTATCTCGAGGTACCCGCTTCGAGTCCATTTCAATGATATCTACAAATGCAAGAGCCAGTTCTAGCCATGAGAGAAGTCATACATGCAGCAACAGAATAATTTACTTTTTTCCTTTCTTTTCCTTTTCTTTCCTTTTGTGTGTGTGTGTGTGTGTGGTGTGCTAGTACTGGGGCTTGAACTCAAGATTTTACATTTGCTACCACTTGAGTCAGGCCTCCACTTCTGACTTTCTGCTGGTTAATTGGAGATAGAGTCTCAAAGATTTATATGCCCAGGCAGGCTTTGAATTGTGATCTCAGCTAGGATTATAGGTGTGAACCACCAGTATTCCTATTTAAAAAATTTTTTTTTCAGTACGTGTGTTTGAACAGAGAGACTCACACTTGCTAGCAGGTGTTCTACAACAAGCCACATTCCCAACCCTTTTTGCTTTAGTTGTTTTTCTAGGATATTGCTTTTATAGGATATTGCTTTTTGCCCAGGACCAACTTCCAATACCCCCCACACAGCTGAGACTACAGATGGACTCCCCCACATCCTTCATAATTGGTTAAGATAAGGTCTTGCTAAGATTTTGCCAGGGATGGCCTTGAACTGTGTGATCCTCCTGTGTAGCTGGGATTACAAGTGTGAGCCATCATGCCTAGCAGAAAAATTATGAGGGCAGTTTATGGAGGAAACTTCATTAGCCCACTGTCCAGCACTTAATATATGAACTTAAGACACCAAACCAAAGGACAAGTTTACACAGAACATAACAACCAGTTTTGTCCCCAGTACTGTAAAAAACAAAACCCAAAACCTCACATAAGCTTGAGTCAGGAGCCACACAGGATACTGTACAGAGTATCCTTAATGGACCCTATTATCTACTTTGAAGCTATGGGGAGTGAGTTCCAGAGAGGTTAAATGATTTGTCAGCTTACACAGACACCAATAGGCAAGGTGGAGATCTGAAACAAGCCTGACCTAAAACTCATCTTCTAACCACAGAGGAAAACCATCTAAGCTCCAGGAGAAAGAAGCTGCTTTCCAAGCCAAGTCACTGTCCTCTCTCCTTCCCCCCACCTCTCTCTCTCTCTCTCTCTCTCTCTCTCTCCAGTTGTGGGGCTTGAACTCAGGGCATGGGTGCTGTCCCTTGAGCCTCTTTGTGCTCAAGGCAAGCACTCTAACCACTTGAGCCATAGTACCACTTCGAGTTTTTGAGTGGTTAACTGGAGATAAGAATCTCACAGGGACTTATCTGCCCAGGATGGTTTCAAACCATGAACCTCAGATCTTAGCCTCCTGAATAGCTAGGATTACAGGCATGTGCCACTGGCACCAGACTTCCTAGACTTTTTTTATTTTTTTTGTCAGTTGTGGGCTTGAACTCTGGGCCTGGGCATATCCCTCAGCTTTTCAGCTCAAGGCTAGCACTCTACCACTTGAGCCACAGTGCCACTTCCAGTTTTCTGGTGGTTTATTGGAGATAAAGAGTTTCATGGAGTTTACTGCTCAGGCTAACTTTGAACTGCGATCCTCAGATCTCAGCCTCTTGAGTAGCTAGGAATACAGGCGTGAGCCACCAGCACCTGGCCGACTCCCAAGTCTTCTTACTGCTTCTTTACTCTAGCACATCTTTAATTTCAGCTTAAGAGGAAGAGCACATGGGGGGAAGTACAGCTGTGGCTCAAAGTGGCAGAGCACTAGCCTTGAGCAAAAGAGCTCAGGGACAGGGGCTGGGAAAGTGGATTAGTGGTAGAGTGCTTGCCTAGCATGCATGAAGCCCTAGGTTCAATTACTCAGTACCACATAGAAAAAGCTGGAAGTAGCACTGTGGCTCAAGTGATAGACTGCTAGCCTTGAACAAAAGAAGCTCAAGAACAGCACCCAGGCCTTCAGTTCAAGCCCACAACCAACAAAAAGATATTAAAAATAAAAAAGAAGATATAAATAGCGCAGAGGGAAAGGGGAGACATACTTTCTTGCAGAGGCTGGCTTTGAACCATGATTCTCAGATCTCAGCCTCCTGAGTAGCTAGGATTACAGGCGTGAACTACCAGCATCAGTCACTCTAATGTATCTTTAATAGCTGTTTTGTTTTTGTTGTTGTTTGGGGTTTCTTTGTTGTTGTTGTTGTTGTTTTTTGGGTCCGGTCGTGGGGCCTGAACTGTGGGCCTGGGCGCTGTCCCTCAGCTCTTCAGCTCAAGGCTAGCACTCTACCACTTGAGCCACAACGCCACTTCCGGCTTTTTTTCTTTTTGCTTATGTGGTGCTGAGGAATGGAACCCAGGGCCTTAGATATGCAAGGCAAGCGCTTTACCACTGAGCCACCTTCCCAGCCCTGTTTGGGGTTTTTTTGGTGCCCAGTACTAGGGCTTAAACTCCAAGCCTGAGCAATGTCCCTTGAGCTTTTTCACTCTACACTGGTATACTACCACTTAAGACACAACTCCACACCCAGCTTTTGCTGGTTAATTGGAGATAAGATTCTCCTGGACTTTCCTGCCTCAGCTGGCTTTGAACCATGATTCTCAGATCTTAGCCTCCAGAGTAAGCCCACAGATACCTGGCTTATTTTAGCAATAGTTTAATGCCTTTTTGCTCACTAATGAAGACTAGTATCATAATAAAATAGTAAAGAGGAAACATCCCAACACAAAGGGTCTCAATTTGACTGACCTGTAATTGCCTTCACCACCATATCAGACACTTCTGGAATTTCTTCATTAACAGGGACACAGAGCATCTGAGGAGTAACCCAGTGCAAGGCCCTATAGAGAGAGAGCAACAGTCAAGAAGGTGCTACAGTCTAGAATCCCGTGGTTTCCTTCAATTAGGGAACATGAGGCATCATTGATGAATTCTGGAGTCTCAGGCTCCAGCACTTCACCCTAGCACACAGGAGCTGGACCCCTGGACGAGGTTGCTCTGCACTCACCCTGGCAGGAAAAGGCAGTGCCCCTGGTGGGAGGGGAATTTATCAAGGCAGAGGAACCCTTCGTATGTTCCCTGGCCTCACAGTCCGGCATGTTAATGTTCTTTTACTGTCTACTCTCAAACCAAGGCCCAGTGTAGCCCACACAAGTGACCAATGAACCAATCTTGCCTCTGCCTCAAGTATGGCACCTTCCTGATCACACCTCACTTCCATCCAGCTTTGCTGCTGACCTAACCTTCACGTCAAAGCTCTTAACCTATCCCTCATGGCAATACCTGTAGTTACTACTGGCGCCGAGCATTGGCTCAGCCTCAACATCTTGCTTCTGGTGTGCCATCTCTAAGCACAGAACTACTGAGTGCCCGCCCTGTGTGGGCCTCACTTGGGATTCCCATGCAATAGGCACAATGTGTAGGAAAGGAAACTACAGCTGAACTGTGTGGGTCATAGTGGGATGCTAGGGACAACGGGGAAGTTTTGAGGAGACAGTACGGGCAGATCTGACAGGAGTGAGCCAGAAGTAGTGAGGATGTCCTCTCCCTCAGCACAATCGTCATGCTTAGCCTGGGAACTACGGAGTCCTAGCTAGCTTGCTCTGCTGGTGGGGATGAGGAGGCGACACCTACTGCCTGCACACAGATGTGCACGCACAGATGCTTCCTGCCTGACAATACAGCCCAAGAAAATAGGGAACATGTCCTTCTAGTCCTTGAAAAGTTTGGAGATCTCAAACGCCAACAAGCTGCCTGGAGTGGGCAAACAAGCAAGGCCAGAGCAAGCCTTTCTTCCGGACACCAGAGCTCACAGTGCTAAGCTGGCAGGTAGTTAGCAGGCCTTGTCATTTAAAGTTGAGATTCAAGGGCCTTATTTTCCTACAATGTATCCCCCATTAGTGGGAAGAACAGAGATAAAGCAGAACAAGGACCTAATCCTCTTTTGAATGGCAAGGTCTTTCTTCTCGTCATCAGTGGTCTCTGGGCAGAACACATGTTTGTACAGGCGTGTCATGATGTACTTCTCAATCTGGTCCATTATCTTCTCAACTCTTTCTGGAGGCACTGAAATACACGAATGGACACAAAACCTCAATGACTTTAAAGAGGATGTTTCCATAGTACTTTGTGAATATTCATCACTAGAATTAAACATACCCAGTCAAGAAATGTTTAAAAATACCATTAAAAAAAAAAAAACAGGGGGTACCGGTAGCTCATGCCTGTAATCCTAGCTACTCAGGAAGCTGAGAACTGAGGACTGTGGTTCAAAGCCAGCCTGGGAAGGAACATCTGTGAGACTTTGATCTCCAATTAACCATCAGAAAACCAGAAATGGCACTGTGGTTCAAGTGGTAGAGCCCTCAGCTTGAGCTGAAGAGCTCAGGGACAGTGCTAGGCCCAGAGTTCAAGCCCTACGACTGACAAAACAAAACAACAAAAAAACAAAACAACAAAAAGAAAATCTGCCTCCACTGTAAGCCTGCCTTTTATAGAATCCCACTTGTATCTTACTCTGCCCTGTGCAGGTGAGTGTCCTGCCACTCCAGGGTCCCAAAACTGATGAGGTTGGCAGATGCCCTCTTCTGTCTCTGAGGCAAGCACACAAAGGCCAACTACTGAGATGCACATGTGCTAGAAGCATGCAGAAGACACCAATGGAAGCGCACCGCTAGAGGAGCGCTCCATCAGAGTTCTCACTGTTCTCCTCCCACATCCCCTTAGGGTTCCATGATCATAAAGATGACCCAAGATGGGCACCCATTCAGCCAAGCTTCTCAATAGATGTAAAGGTTTTAATCTGTTTCATCTTGACCCCTTACCAATTCTCAACAACCATCTTACTGCTCTGGTTGTCATGGGAACTTAAGTAGTATCATTCCAGACACTGTCTGAGGCCAGCTATGGGGATGTCAGTGGACTGGCTCTTGGATGGCCTGAGATAAAGAGGAGCTGCACAACTACATGAAGCCCTAGGGCTGGATGGCAGTGTTACCTTTTCCACGAGTCTGCATCCGTTCAGCCACAGTCTGGTAAAAGTCCTGCGTACACTCTGACTGCTCCTCAATGCTCAATTCCTGAAACCATAGAACAGAGGCTACTTGGTAGCTGAAGAAAATTCATGACCACAGTTCTCAATTTAAGGAGTATGCAACAGTTCTCAATTTAAGGAGTATGCAAGTGTACACACACACACACGGAGTATGCAAGTGTACACACACACACACACACACACACACACACACACACACGATCCTGAGGCTTCACCTCAGTGCCTGAGTACTGACCTTGAGCTTTCTTGCTCAAGGCCAGCCCTCTACCACTTGAGCCATAGCGTCATTGTGTCTTTTTGGTGGTTAATTAGAGGTAAAAGTCTCAGAGACTTCCCTGTCTAGACTTCAAAGTGTGATCCTTAAGATTTCTGCGTCATTAGAGCTAGGCTTACAGGTGTGAATCACTGGTATCTGGCTTAAAAATACTTCGCGATACTTATAAATTATGGCACAGTAAGCCTACCTTACTTTCAGATTTATAACCCATGGTTTTGATCAAGTCAAAATTTAAAATAAAGCCAGGCACCCGTGGCTCATGCCTGTAATCCTAGCTACTCAGGAGGCTGAGATCTGAGGATCATGGTTCGAAGCCAGCCGGGGAAGAAAGTCTATGAGACTCTTATCTCCAATAAACTACTAGAAAACCCGAAGTGGCGCTGTGGCTCAAGTGGTAGAGCGCTGGCCTTGAGCTGAAGTGCGCAGGGACAGCTCCCAAGCCCAGAGTTCAAGACCCGCAACCGACCAAAAAAATAAATAAAAATAAAATAATTGCAATCTGTATACTACACAGTGGAGAAGCACTGTCAGTCCTGTGTTATCACCAATTGTATTTAAATCATGTGGCCTGCTGAGTACTTCCCTGTACTTTATTTGAGGGGCGGGGGAGCCTCCTAAAAGCACGGTAAAATCAAGGTGCTTAGGTGATAAAGCAAAAATCTGCAATGTGTTGAAAGGTGCACGTCTTGAGTGGAAGCTGGGCATTGTTACGGGGAAAATGACTCAAGTATCTATAGTGCCACCCTGAACTCTACATCCTAAGAATATTTATGCTGAATTGGGAGCCAGTGGCTCACGCCTGTAATCCTAGCTACTCAGGAGGCTGAGACCTAAGAATCGAGGTTCAAAGCCAGCCCAGGCAGGAAAGTCCATGAGACTCTTATCTCTAATTAACCACCAGAAAACCAGAAGTGGCGCTGTGGCTCAAGTGGTAGAGCACACACCTTGAGCTGAAGAGTTGAGGGACAGTGCCCAGGCCCAGAGTTCAAGCCCCACGACCAACAAAAAGAAAGATTCTGGGTTAGATGCCAGCATGGAAGCCACTGTTTCAGTGGGAAAACCCAGCTATAGTAACTCGGATAGACCACTGTCTAAGCTAGTTCTCAATTTCCTCATGTATAAATAAAGGGACTGAAACTGTATAGCTGTTAAGGTCTCTTTTTGTTGTTGTTGTTGTTAGTCGTGGGGCCTGAACTCTGGGCCTAGACACTGTCCCTCAGCTCTTCAGCTCAAGGCTAGCGCTCTACCGCTTGAGCCACAGTGCCACTTCCAACCTTTTCTGCCTATGTGAAGGAATCAAACCCAGGGCCTCATGCATACAAGACAAGCACTCTACCACTGAACTACCTTCCCAGCCCCTAAGGTCTCTTTTGACATCTAAATTCAATCTATCTTTAACTGAAAAGGAAACAGAAAACTAAATATCCAAATCCAAAATAAACACCATTAAAAATAAAAATAAACTAAAACTATTATTACTGGTCTAACAGGGAATTCAGGCTATAGTGGCAGCTCGTGTACTCACAAGGTAACATGCCAGGAGGTCCTGTTTCTAAAGCACATAGGTCCAGCTGCTTTTTCAAAGTCAGAATTTCCACACACCACTGACTTCAAGTGGAAAAGAACTAGCCTAGGAGTCAAGTTGTAACTTGGCTCAGCACTTTTCCTAGGTAAACAGCTTAGCAGTTCTGGGTCTTGATCTTCTCAGGTACAAACTGACACGGTTCTTTGATGGCTCTCTGCGACCCCCCTCTCAAACCTGAGCCCCATGTCCCTAAGAGACTGCTGTCAACCTACCCTTTTACAATACATTCCTTCCAAAAACAGCTTGGTCTGTTTGTAGATTTCTTGTCCTGTCTTGTGGAAGGTCTTGAGAAATTCTATGAACTCCTTAGAGACTCTATCAGTTTCAATGCTGGTTTGCCGATTTATGGAAGGACTGGGAGCTTTCGCTTCCTGGATTTCTGCTGGAAAAAATTAACTTTTATTATACAGAAGATCTATGCATGGAATCACTTTAAACCTCTTAAGATAGTTTCCATTTTATTTAGTCAAAGTTAAACTCATTTTATGCTTAAATGTTTCCTCAAGTTTTCTAAAGTAAGCAATATGTGTTTTACAAATAGAAATACAAAAACATCATCTAAAAGATCATACTCAAATAAATTTTGCCCTGTTAATATCTTCTTAATGAAAATATCTCACGCTCTTCATACTTAGTCATTAATACGGAAGTGACACCACTGTCTTGACTAGCATTCTCAAAGATTGTCTGAGTTTATAAAACTGGTCAACAACAACAATTAGAATCACAAGGTTTCAGGCAACTTTTCCAAACCCCATTTTAGATGCCAAAATGGCAACAGCAAAGTGTTACTTGAGAAACCATTATTAACCAACATTTAGTCTGTAAGTCAACTGCTCACAGTGAAAAAATGCCCAAGTCACATAAGGAACAGATGGGCAAACAATACACTTATCTAACCACTGGGAACAGAACTGTTTCCACTATGAAAGGAAAGTGAGACCTTTCTGAACAGAGATGAGGGTGTAATTAGAAAACAGTTAAGTACTTTGAGGAGGTATAAACTATCACTGGGTCTCTGAACTATGTTTTCTAATTCAATGCCATGAGCAATTGAAGCACTCCACAATTGCCTTTTATTCACAAAAAGGAAAGATAACTAACAAGAAAATATCTCCCCCCCCCTTTTTTTGTTTTTTGTTGGTCGTGGGACTTGAACTCTGGGCTTGGGCACTGTCCCTGTGTTCTTCAGCTCAAGGTTAACGCTCTACCGCTTGAGCTACAGAACCACTTCCACTTTTCTACTAATTTATTGGAGATAAGAGTCTCACAGACTGGGCTGGGAAGCTGGCTCAGTGGTAGAGTGCTTGCCTTGCATGCCTGAAGCCCTGAGTTCGATTCCTCAGCACCACATAAGCAAAAAAAAGAAAAAAGCCGGAAATGGCACTGTGGCTCAAGTGGTAGAGCACTAGCCTTGAGCTGAAGCTGAGGGACAGTGCTCAGGCCCAGAGTTCAGGCCCCATGACCAGACCCTCCCCCCCCAAAAAAAAGGGTCTCATGGACTTTCCTGCCCAGGCTGGCTTTGAACTGTGATATTCAGATCTCAGCCTCCTGAGTAGCTAGGATTACAGGCATGAGCCACTAGTGCCCAGCTCCCCTGTTTTTTAGACAGTCTTTTTTAGATAGTCTTGCTGCCCAGGCTGACCTTGAATTCACAGTCCTCCTGCCTCAGACTCCTGAGTGCCATAGGATTACCCTAGTAAGCAAAAGAAGCTTTGAAAGACTAAATTCAACCTATTCCATGCATTCCCAGAATAATTTATCATCTTGTTTTTTGAATTTAGAACTGAATTCCTGCTTTTATACCAGAAACACATGAGTGACAAGGTTGCAATAAAGTTTTAAGAGAATAAAAGCAATATTCTTTTTAGGTGAGATAACACAAGCCATCTGTGGGTAGGGGAGAGAAAGCAGGAGTGTTAGGAATCTGGGGCTGCCTATTGAAAGCTTGTATCAAAATAAAAAGTTAGACACCAAACTGGGGGGAAAATGTTTGCAAGCAATGTCACAAAGCGCTACTTCCCTGAGGACAAAATCCAATAGTTTAGTACCAAAACAGGTGAAGACAAGACAGTGCACAGAAAGGGAACACAGGGGGAACTTAATTTGTAAATGGTATCTGCACATATGAATGACAATGTATCTTTCCTGTTAAGATCCCCTGAAAAATCTCTTCTCATCCTGAAACGACAGGAAGAAGCACTGTCACTCCCTGCAGCGGATGTAAAATGAGATCACTGCCAAAGAGGGCAGTTTGCTGAAATTGAGTGCTTCTTCTGCTCCTCAGCAATGCTCTGGGGACATAACTGCACGTGCACAACACAAACACGTTCACATTACAGCTGCTCATTTTAGCGGTGCCTCTGAGAGTAAAATACCAAAACTACTGGGCACCACTCAGAGACAAAATAAACCATAATTTAACCCATAAAATGGAACATTACATCACTTTACAATACAAAGTTGATGTGTATACTAATATGGAAAGAACTGCCAAATGCACTCAAAAAAGCAGAGTATGTGTTTTGTAGAATGATATCTTTTATATAATTAGTAGAAACTGGGATAAGACCATATTTTTGTGGAAGTAGTGCTGTGGCTCAAGTGGTAGAGCGCTTGCTTTGAGGTGAACCGCTCAGGGACAGTGCCCAGGCTCAGAGTTCAAGCCCCACAACCGAGCAACAACAACAAAAAGACCATATGTTTGTGAGCTGGGCATGGTGCTGTATTTCTGTAGTCCCAGCAATAGAAGGCTGAGGCAGGAAACTGAGCTCCAAGTATAGCCTTGGATATAAAGTTCCAGGCTAGGCTGGGCTATTCAGTGAGGCCCATGTTTTAGGGAGGAAGGGGATGACAGAGAGATGCTGAGAATGAATACATACAATTGTCAACAAGACCAAAAGCACAGAAAGGTACTAAGAAATTAGTGTATAAATAAGGCAGAAGGGTGGTGGTGCTTCCGAATTAAGGATAAAGAACAGAAAGTAAACGTTGATAGACTTTTTATTTTTGAAATGTTTAGGTGTGTTATCTAGCCCACCAACAGTTTGATGCAAAACAAACACAGGAGCACTTTCTTGGAACATTTTTTCCTCACTAAGATCATGTTCTCTCTGTATTTCCTTAAGATAAACACTACCTCAGAAATTCAGAAAAAAAATCTGTCTCTTAAGACTTTCAAGCCTACAAGCAGCCACTTTTGATAAGCTTATGAAGTGGAGGTATTCAACAAATGAAAACAAAGATCCTTAAATAAAGCAAACAGTCATTTGGATAGGGGAGAGAGAGGAGAGAGGGAGGGAGAGGAGAGAGAGAGAGAGGGAGAGGAGAGAGAGAGAGAGGAGAGAGGGAGAGGAGAGAGGGAGAGGGAGAGGAGAGAGGGGGAAAGAGGGAGAGAGGGAGGGAGGGAGGGAGAGGAGAGAGAGAAAGTATACACAAACCAGTCCTGGGGCTTGAACTCAGGGTCTGAGCGCTGTCCCTAAGCTTTTGCACTCAAGGGTAGTGATCTACCACTTGAGCCACAGCTCCACTTTGGACTTTTTGGGTGATTAATCAGAGAGAAGAGTTTCATGAATTTTCCTGCCCAGGCTGGCTTTGAGCCTTGATTCTCAGCTCCCAGCCTCCTGAATAGCTAGGATTATAGGTGGAGCCATCACTGCCAGCAGGAATAGATATTTTTATAAACTAAATTTCTCCTTATAGAAGAAACAAGGTTTTTTTTTTAAATATCTTTTTATTGTGAAAATACTGTATAGAGGGGTTACAATTACATGGGTAAGATAATGAGCACATTTCTTATTAAGCATTGTTGCCTCCTCCTTTGTTTCCCCTTCCCATCCCTTCATATCCTCCCCCCCCAACCCCCGTCCCCCCCACCAAAGTTGTAAAGTTCGAGAAACAAGGTTTTTTGAAACACAATATCCTCCAACACTGGTTTTATATGAAGAGTATTAGTTTCATATATTGTCTGACCATAAAACTTTCTCGGTTTCCAATCTAGGCTGGTAGTTTACAGAAATCAGAAAGCTGAGCCCAGGCTCTGTAGATGTATTTTGTATCTCATACAAACACTCTTCCCCCCTACCCATTCCTCTTCCTCCTCCTTAAAAAAGTAGTAGAAAAGCCAGGCACCAGTGGCTCACGCCTGTAATCCTAGCTACTCAGGAGGCTGAGATCTGAGGATTGTGGTTCAAAGCCAGCCCAGGAAGGAAAGTCCATGAGACTCATCTCCAATAAACTACTAGAAAAGCAGAAGTGGCGCTGTGGCTCAAGTGGTAGAGCGCTCGCCTTGAGCTGAAGAGCTGAGGGACAGTGCCCAGACCCAGAATTCAAGCCCCACAACCGAGGAAGGAAGGAAG